>NW_009593696.1:0-1657 GCF_000690535.1 Cariama cristata
CTTCCCAAACCATGCTGGTGAGAGTCAGAGGCCTGGGAGCAGGCTTAGCCTGTCAAGACTGAGGTCAAAAAGTCATGAAGTAATTCAGCCCTCTCAGCCTGGGAGCAGGCTCAGCCTGTCAAGACTGAGGCCAAAAAGTCATGAAGTAATTCAGCCCTCTCCATATCATCCATACCACTAGCTTGTCTCCCATATTCATCAGTAAATGCTCATTTCCTCTGAATTTCCAGTTGCATGCTCATGGAATCACTTCTTGTTACCTTTTACGCCCTTAGATGGTTTTAGCTCCAACTGAGCTTTGGCCTTCCTGATATTGTCCAGGCTCTGAAGTATTAACTCCATTCTGATTCAAGAAAGAACATAGGATTTCCTGAGACCTTCGCATATGGACCTGCGTGTGTGCTCCTGCTGCTCATCCTGAAGACACAGGAAGACCCACCGGGTCCCATGCACCTTAAAACTTTACACAGAAGTTTTTCAAGAGGTTTGATTTATGGTTGATGTGTGAAGCCATACAGTTCCTTCCCCCTGTCTGTGTTCTGCGTGTTGGAAAGCCACCTCCTCTTGGTATGGTAGTCACAGAAAATGTATGTCTGTTTGAGGGGGAAGTGGGCTTGCAAACCTGCTTTTATGCAAGGCACAAAGGAAAAGGGGTGGCTTGTAGTCAGCAGCAAAATGAGAAAAGGCTCTCTCCTCTTCAAAGGGCTTCCTCTTCCCCTTCTCTCTCTATTGTGAATTCTTTAAAAAGACCACCCTTCCCTTCTGCAGAGTGAAAACATCAAAGGGGATGGTGTGGTGGGGTATTTCCTTGTGAACACTGACTTACCTTACAAAGGTGAGGAGTTCAGAGGAGGTTCTCTCTTGTGAAGCATGTTCTGGCTGCCTGGCTTTGAATGCTGAGCAAACTGAGAAAATGTCGTTACATCTTCAGGCAAGTAGCTTTGCTGCAAAGCCAAATATCTTCCTCTCCCTCCCGCTTTCTGCTTATCCAGTCACACTATTTTCTTTTTATTTTATTTTATTTCATTTTACTTTGAGTAAAGCTAAAATATTTTGGGCCTTGAGGGTTTTGTGAGAGTTCTTTTGTATGGGGGTTAGTTACAAAAACTGAAATGCAAGAGAAAAATAAAGTTTACTACAAAAAGTTGATTATAAAAAATTCAGTCTTCTATTTATTAAGGTACATTTACACAGGAGAATGTGAATCTATCCCATCCCAGGACAAGGGGAAGAGAGAAGTTTGCTTGTGCTTGTTGCAGCATAAGAATTTGGTTGTTTTATTGGCTCATAAGCTCAGAAAAAACAATCAGCAATCAATGAGGTGTATCAAATTCTTCTTCAGTGAGATGGAGTTTAATGGTTTAATGTCATTAGAATTGCTCCAAACCCCTCAATTTCCTCCTGGTTTAGGGTAGACTTGGCGGCAATTAGAAAACCCCTAAACTGTAGGCCAAGAAGCTTGAATTCTTTATTTTCCCCTTATGTGTTTTTATTTTTGAGGGTAGAGGTGTTGCCCACAAAATCAGTGGCTAAAAGACCCCTGTCTGTAGTCAAGGACAATACAGAAAGACACTCTTCAGTCTATCACTCCTCAACATCTTTTAATGTTTGCTCTATGGTATAAGAATTATATATACATACATATATATATATATAT
>NW_009593697.1:0-930 GCF_000690535.1 Cariama cristata
GATGACGCTGGCCATGGCCACACCTATGATGATGCCTACGATGATGACGATGATGACGATGACCATGACAACAACCATGATGCTGGCCATGGCGATGGGCATGACGTTGACCATGACGATGACATTGACCATGACGATGGCCGTAATGATGATGACAGCCATAACGATGACGATGACCTTGACAATGGCCACGACGATGACGCTGGCCATGATGATGGCCATGACGATGACCGTGACGATGGCTGTAACGATGATGACGGGCCACATGGTAACGATGACGATGACCGTGGTAATGGCCATGACGATGACCTTGAGCATGACGATGGCCGTGATGATGATGACGGCCTGATGACGGCCATGACCATGACCATGGTCATGACCATGACGATGACCATGACAATGGCCGTGACAATGATGACGGCCATGATGACGCCCATAACGATGACGATGATCATGACAATGGCCATAACGATGACGCTGGCCATGATGATGACCATGACAATGACCGTAGCGATGACAATGACCATGACAATGGCCATAACGATGACGATGGCCATGACGATGACCATGATGACGGCCACGACGATGACGACGACCGTGAAAACGACCATGATAACGATGACCGCGACCACGACGCCGGCCAGGACGATGACCGCCCGATGCCGATGCCGGCAGGGGTGCCGTTCGTGCTGCGGTGCGGGAAGGCGCTGAACGAGCGGAAGGCGGAGGTGCGGCTGCAGTTCCGGGAGGTGCCGGGCGACATCTTTGGGCGTCAGTGCAAACGCAACGAGCTGGTGGTGCGCGTCCAGCCCGACGAGGCCGTCTACACCAAGATGATGACGAAGAAACCCGGCCTCTTCCTCAGCCCCGAGGAGTCCGAGCTCGACCTCACCTACGGCAACCGCTACAAGGTGAGGCCGTGCCCCCACC
>NW_009593698.1:0-51181 GCF_000690535.1 Cariama cristata
CAGAAAAGGACCTGGGGACATTGGTCGACAGCCAGCTGAATATGGGCCAGCAGTATGCCCAGGTAGCCAAGAAGGCCAGGCCCACAGCATCTTGGCTTGTATCAGAAACAGTGTGCCCAGCAGGACTAGGGAAGTGATCATCCCCCTGCATTCAGCACTGGTGAGGCCGCACCTCAAGTACTGTGTTCAGTTTTGGGCCCCTCACTACAAGAAAGACCTTGAGGTGCTGGCGTATGTGCGGAAGAGGGCAATGAAGCTGTTGAAGGGCCTGGAGCACAAATCTGAAGGGGAGTGGCTGAGGGAGCTGGGATTGTTTAGCCTGGTGAAGAGGAGGCTGAGGGGAGACCTTATCACTCTCTACAACTGCCTGAAAGGAGGTTGTAGCGAGGTGATGGTCGGTCTCTTCTCTTAGGTAACAAGCGATAGGACAAGAGGAAATGGCCTCCAGTTGCTCCAGTGGAGGTTTAGATTGGATATTAGGAAAAATTTCTTCACCAAAAGAGTTGTCAAGCATTGGAAGAGGCTGCCCAGGGAAGTGGTTGAGTCACCATCCCTGAAGGTATTTAAAAGATGTGTAGATGTGGCACTTAGGGACATGGTTTAGTGGTGGACTTGGCAGTGTTAGGTTAATGGTTGGACTTGATGATCTTAAAGGTCTTTTCCAACCTAAACGATTCTATGATTCTATGACATTGCAAACATAATCCCTATGGCCAACCGAAGTTTTATTTAACACTATAACTTTCCTTACTAACCTTAAAATGGGCACAGTAGAGGAGAAGAAAAAGATGTTTTCATACTGAAAGAGTAACATTGTAATCCTCAGGAGAAATGACTCATACAAAAACACAGAAGTTACATATCAAAGTAGAATGACCAGATCTGGAGAAATCAGAAGACATGGCCACTGCAAAAACTCCTTTATAAACTAAGAGGTTGAGGCAAACCAGAGGACTGGATTAAACTAAAAGTGACTTTGTAAAGTTCATTAAAAATTAAAAGTACTAGGCTACAAAGAGACACTAGTTAGTTTTTTATAAAAATGGCAATGTTGACTATAAGCTATAAAACAGATTGTCCTTGTGATTTTTGATGTGTCTTGATGGAAAAATTCTGCTTATTAACCTGGGAGACCTGCTGACAGTTGTCAGAATTTCATTGTGAGTTTTTTATTGTTTTACATTCAGAACTAGCGGAGTCAATTTATTCCACAAATATTTTAGCTCTCAGTATAAAATAAAATGTTTCTAGCATGCATTTTGCAAATAAAACTTGAAAGTTTGGTGAAAATTAACTCTAAAATCTAAAAAAAAAAAAAAAGCCACTGTAAACAAAGAACATATTTTACTTCTTTAAGCCAGTCCTATGTCTGAGAGGCCTTACACATTTTTAGGGTGCTTGATTTTTTCAGCACAGGAAGTATGAAAAGAAGGACCAAAGCATGCTAGTGATATTACTTCAGTATTATCAAGGAAGGGGAAGAAATAACAGAGAAAACTGAAAATCCTCCCCTTGGTCTGAAGCTATACTGCAAACATGAATGAACTAGTGCTTGGAGGAAACATGCCACTGGAATTATGATTTTATAGGGGAGATTTTTTGAAATTAAATACTAAATGAGAAATAAATTAGAACAAATATAAAAAGGAAAGACCTTAGCTTGCAGAACCTCCTGTCCCATAACTTTCTAAAAGTTTGAAAATCTCATAGAAGGAGATTTGTCTCCTTCAGTTGCTTATAGACAGTTCAGTAATAAATAAATAAAGGGACAAATACATGAAGGCTCCAAAGAGAGATTTTAGCAGCTGAGAAAGAAATGCCAAACCCAGGCACTTCAGCTCAAATGCTGTCATACATCTACCAAGTGGTCTTGGTGCACTAAAGATGGGGTAATTTTGCTGGCGGCCTTGTGCTGCTGACAGGTATTGCAAGAAGGAAGCAGGGCTGAGGCGTAAGCGGCATGGACAGACATTTGAAGCAGCAGCAGCAGCAGCTTCGCATAAGCGGGCAGGGCCTCAGTCGGTTGCTCACTCAGTTTCCCACAGTTAAAAGCTGACAAGCTTGAAACGGTTTGCGGCCGATAAGGCAACCTGTAGTTAAAAAGGAAGGAAAGGCTTTAAACACCTGGGGCCAAACCTCTATCTGCGTTGATCTCAACTGGAATAAAACAATATGTGCAAGCCCAAGATTTGACTCCCGGCCTCTCACATGCATTCTGAAACTCACAGAAATTGACCATGGGGTATTTTTGGCTTTTCTTAGAGACATCCCCACAAAAACCGCACAAACGTTGCTGTCCTTATGGACGAACAGTTCTGTTTGCATCTGCTTGCAAGATATAACTCTATGGGTAAATAAAGCATTACCACACACACTCACAGACACATAATTATGGATAGCACTCTAAACTGTAGAAGGCAGAGACCATTTGCAAATGAAAGAGACTAATCCCAGGTTAAATTGTAAACAGTTACCAAACAGAATGGAGGCAATGTACAGGCCCTGACAAGCAGCTGAGAGTAAAACCTGTTGAACTAGTAAGACACTGAATGTCCTGTGGCACTGGAAAGTTAAAAAATCTCATATCTGATTTTTCTTTCTCTTGAAAGAAGCACTTCATCATGCAAACCCAATTCTTTGTTTGGTGAGTGGGCCTGGACTGCCACTGTTCATTACTACGGGAGTTGATGTAGAAATCAACACAGTAATGCCTTTCATCTCTTGTATTATAAGAATTCAAATTCAATTTCTATTTTACAGCACAGCCACACAATACTTCACAGTATGGTTCTTGGTTGCCTCCATCCGTTAACAATAGCCTTGAAAAGAGATATAGAACATAAAAATAAAACCCTCTTTTTCCCCCCAGTATTTTGTTTCATCTTACAAACAATAGCAATTCACCATCTAAAACACAGAGTAATAGTAAGCAGAGTCTATTGAACACTGTGCTCTTCCTAAAAGTATTTTTCCTATTGAGCACTGGCATAGTTCCACAAAATCTGGGGTCTACAAGTTTTGGCCAACTGACGCCTTTGTCAATAGCATACTAATATGCTGAGAGCCTTTCTTAACTCACATACAGTGTACTATGTCACTTTTTATTCTGTTCTCCTTAGGAGTGACGTATCAGACCACAGGGACCCTCAGCCCTACTGTGTTTTGCCGTGGGCTGTGTGGCCTGATAGTCACAATGCTCTAACTGATGCTGGCTGACTTCTTAATTATCAAGCTTTGGCTTGTATTTCTGCGTAGTGTTTTTCAAGGTTTTCAGTTTGAGGGCTTGAATATAACGTGTACATGTGGTTAAGTGTTAAAGCAATACCAATACAGATACATTAACTTTTTACACATGGACTTTTAAAATTCAAAGGTCATAATTCCTCTGCTTTTGCATATGCACCTGACTCAACAACTAGTGGTTAGTTCTGTGGTCAAGAGACTGTTTCATAAAGTCCCTTAAGGGGACAGGTGGCTCAGTGGATGTTCAGTTTGGTTTAAAAGCAACAAAATCCCATGAGTCTCAGGAGTGATCAGAGCAACAGAGGAAACATAGCAATGCATGAAGTGTAGGGATGGAGAGATCCAAAATAATCTGACTAGTTTATATTAAGAAAGGATTTGACAGACCTGCTGGGTTCCTACTTAATGCCAATCAAGCCTGAAAGGGACCACTTGAGCTCAGGTATTTATCTCAAACCAATTTGAATTATCCTCACTTCTTGATTTGAAGAGTCCAGAATAGAAGGCCACGAAGAGAGTGTGTTGACATTTCCTACATAAAACAAAATTAAAGCCATTCAAGTCAAGGAAATACACAGTATAAGTGATACGAGAATCATGTCCTTTGATTCTGACAACAGAAATAGAGCTTCATCAGGGCTGTGTATTCTCAGAAAGTCTTTTGGGAAGTGAAAACCCCATTAATTCCTCCACATCGCCCCCTTCATAGCAATTAGGATCAACAAAATGCATACAGGGAATATCAGGCATATTCTTCCTTTGTCTGCCTAGTCGATATGAGTCTTATGTTCCTTTTGCAAACAAAACATTAGCTAAAGAGCATCATTTGAGGTCAAGTCTCGATTGTCCTTTTTATTAGGCTAATTCTGTGCATATCAAAACTTATTCAAAAGAAATTGTCCTAAATTATTACCAACACTTACATGATAATTGTAGAAATCACAGGAAAGAAGGATAGTGCTTACCAGAACCCCAAGAAAGTACTTCAGATAGTTTTTATTTTCACTGCCAAGCAGCTAGGGTCAAGTGAACTGTGTTATTTGCAAATATCCACCTTCTCAGACTGTCACGAGCAGCTGTAACGTACCCACTAGCAGCAGTTTCCACTTGGCTCTATCCAGAGGGGAGAAAAGTACCAGGAGCTGTGTTGTTTATAATTCCCTCAACCCCAAGGGTAATTCTGTTCACCAATTACTTGAAATTAAAGTTAGGTAATTTGACACGTCTGTTTGGTACCTGACCACAAACTACCTCTTAAGCAAACCAAAGAGTTGGATAGTTTAAATCCACAATACTCTACAGAATTTCATTATTACGGCTATGACAGGAAAGGAAAAATGAGAAGTTACACAGACTTGTGAATAGCTGGGGCTTGGGGGATTTTGATCACTGTTGCCACCGTTAAGGGATCTCAATAGATCTGAGAAGGAGGAAGCTGAAAGGCAGTTTTTTTCCTGGGATGAGAGTTCCCAATCAAGTATAGCAAATATAGTAAGAATGGAGGAACAAGAAACCTCGAAGTGCAGTGTTTGACAGAAAAAAAACCCTGATTTCTGCAGCAGATTTCATACCTTTTGTCTTTGCATACAGTTACGATGCTACCTAGAAAAGACTATACACGTGCAGAGAGAGAACTACCTACGTTATCTGTGGTATGTATTTTTTTATCTCTAAGGCCAGTCACTTAAATTACATAATTGAATCCTGAGTTAGATTATATCTAGACTTGGCAATTTTTTAAAGAAGTCAAGCAAACCTGTTAAACACTTTAGTGGTGATGAGTTTGTGTACACACCACTTCCGTACCTCTTTGTGAGTAACGAATTAGCTGCCAGATATCGTGACTGAACTGCATGACTCACTCCATGGATTCATTTTACAGTCTGGTGAAACCAGTAGCTGGTAACACCTATCCTTTGTAAGAACTTTTTACATGTTGTAATTCTACAAACGAACACTTTCTTTTTCTTTTTTTTTTTAACACAAATTTTAGACTGATGAAATTTTAAAAACTAAGAGATGACTCAAAATTCATTCACATTATACTGAACCACACACCAAACTGTTCAACTTAACATCTATGAGGTAGGCCTAGTTCTCATTTTCATCAGGATGTATCAGGAGTCGTGTCAAAGACACCATTATCCTTATACATTATAAAACAAGTGAACAAGAAATGCAGATCCACTATCTTTTACTAGAAGAAGAGTTGATTTTTAACTGTGTAATCTCATTCTTGTTAGCATAGTTTCCTATTTGGAAACTTTAGTGCCAAATAAGTAGCAAGTGCTTTATTTTTTAACTCTGAATATGATTACCCTTTCAACCATATTCTGCATTTCATTTGTACTATAAAAGTTGTTCGTTGTCCAATTTCAAGCTGAAAAACTATAAAAGTCCATTTTGACTTCGCTATAGCAGAACTAAAAGATTTTTTTGAACTAAGATTAAATTGATATATCTTGAGCTTCTGTCATTGTAATATGACATTAGGAGCATAGTCAAATACTAGCTTTGACTATAAGTGTCCTACTAAAGTAGTAGTCTACTGCAGAGTGCTTTTTGATCTATCAAAGAAATGGTACTATCTTTCAAACTGCATTCATATTCTAACCTCCTATCATCAAGGTAATGTAATAGCAGGACTAAAGCATGATCTTTTTTTACAGTTTCTAGAAGTCAGGGCTATAAGGGATTGCCTAGCCTTGCATTAGATATTCATGTTTAAATGAACCACAGGTAGGCTTTCCAATCTACAATCTCCGTTAATTAGATTTTATCCTTTTCTCTGTCTTCTACTTTAGGATACTTTACCCTCTCCCCTGCTGCTATTGCTATAGCTTCAGTAATGACAGGCCAAGTAATTTATTTTTTTTTTCTTTCTCTAAAGTTGACATACTCTGACTGGTACAATCCACAAATGTTTCTGTGTAATGCTGATGGCCATTACTCCATTACTCAGTGGGTAGAAAACATTTTACTTTATTATCTCTCAGGCATGTCACCTGCCATATAGAAGGTCCTATCTTGAAAGACTGGGTTTTGTTTTGGAAAAAGTCTTGGTTAGTGAACACAAAGTCTTTGAACAGCTCTTAATATTTATAGCTCTGTTATGGCTAGGCTATATGTATAGACAGAGTGTCAGAAGGGCAGCATATAACCATGAAAACATGAAAAACGAGGAGCAGCACTAGTACTGAATGGACAGAGCTGGACAGTGCAATGAACTGTCAAAGACAGGTGAGGTGTCTAAGACAAGGTAAGAGAGTTTTTGTTTCTCTTTCTTGTAATATTTCTTCTTCTCCCTCTTTTTTTTTTTTTTCCTTTTTTCTTTTCCTGGAAACAGCCAGTTTTCATCCTAGGAATCACAGAATGAATCCTTACTTTTCAGCTTTTCCTTCTGGGTCAAGCTAGGACAAAATGTAGAACTCCACACTCACAGGGCAACAGGGGAGAACTTCTAAAAATATTTATTTACAACAAGAGAAACAATAAATCTGTTTTGATACTGTTGAATTGTTTCACTGGAATCAAAAAGTTTTTCACTGAACAGCTTGAACTATGGAATATATATATGATTCAGAATAAAATACAAATGTTGAAAGGATAAATTTGGAAGATAAAAAAAGCAGAAATGAAATGTTTTATTTTGATTTTAAATCAGTGAAATATTTCTATTAAATTATTGTTAATATCAGAATGTTCTTATGAAATATTTAAAAGAACACCCTTCTGAAAAGAATTTTTTTATCAACTCTATGCAGAAAAAAATGCTATTTCCATTATTTTTACGATAAATACATGAAAGGTGTTGCTAATGACAGACTTGTTGCTAATGAAAAGAGCCAACTTGATTGTCTTGAGAACAATGGATCCCCCTCACAGAAAAAAAGCAGATAACAGAATAGTGTAGCCATCTTCAGAAGTGCTCTCCTATATATGAGAGTGTTGGACCAGTAAAGAGTTCAAATTCCAGACCCTATAATTAAGCAAAGATCTATGTAATCCCAGTTTCTCTCCTTCTAAGTGCAGTCTGCAAGTATAATGAGGATGGTCCAGTAAAAGTGTGCAAAAGACTACATGAAAAAAAAAGAAAAAATAAAAAAAAAGTGGGAAAAGAAATAACTCTCTAGCATAGGTCAAAGCCAAAGGTTATTATGTTAAACTTTTCTCCCACTGACAATCATCAAATGGACAGACTTCATTTACAGCAATCATTATGACTGACTGAAATTTTACAATTTGATCTCGAAGGCATACTCTGGGAGTGAGACAGTTGACTCATCTCTAAATCCACAATGTCCTGTTTTCTGAGATGACCAACCAGTGCAACACACAGGAGGAAGCTCTCAGAGACACTTCTTAACAGATTTGCATTCACTTCTTCCTTTCAGTGTCAGATAATAGTTGGTATCCATCAGTGCTGAGTCAGTTTATAGTGCCTATGCGTCATGAAATACTTCCTCAGCTATCCAGCTTCTTCCATCTTTGTTGAGATGCAGATCAAATTTTCTGAAATCCTTCCTGTCACAGAGAATCATGAGCATCAGAAGCACAAGCTTGTGCCGCTTATAATGTACACATAGTAACAATGGTTCCAGATACTGTATTCAATATAATAATAATACTGGAAGCTGATATTGGCTCAGTTGACACTGTCTGTTGCCAAAATGCATTGTCACACCAGGAAGAGAAAAAGAAAAATCATGAAGAAGTGTGAAGAAGGAACCTTCTGGATAAATTCAAATCACAATAATGCTATTATGAGTTGGGAATAACAGTGAAAGATTAAATGAAGCTGCTTGGGATTGCTGCTGAAGCAGAAATGACCAGAAAGGGATGCTGGGTGGCCCTGCACTTCTCTGAATGGTGCTTCTTCTGCAGCTCACATTCTGTAAGTCATGTCACATGACAGTGAACACATGGCAGCCTGGTCCCACTTTCCTGATTCACATTGTTCTTACATGTAGCCCTATTTTGCCTGCATAAATAGAGAGGAATTTCCAATTCCATGGAGATACTACAAGTTTAGTCACGAAGATAATTAAGTCCTTTGGGCTTGAACTACCCAAACATTTCATACTTGAAAGAAATTCAGATATGAGTGTGAATGTCTGGACTACTGCCATCCAAACAATTTGGATTCATTTGAGGTTTAAGATTAGCTCCAAATTCCTCTTCACATCAATTAATCATTCAGATATTTACTATTCTTATTATTAGTGTTATTGAATGGCTAGGAATTCTAAAATCCTGTATAGCTTACTTCTACAGACATACCAAAGCTAGCTTCAGTCTTTCAAAAACTTCAAATCTAATCAGCAAAGATTAAAAAAAAAAAAAGTAGGCAAAAAAAGAAGTTGTATTATTAACATCCTTTTCCAAAGGATAAGCATAAAGAAATTCTAGTCACTTGCCCAAAAAAAACCCAGAGATCAATGATAGAGCTGTAGTAGTAATTATTTCTATCAATGCAGTTAAGTGAAATAATTTTTAGACTTTCCAGAACTTTTAGCATTCCAATATCCAAATAAATATAGTATACTGGATGTTAAAAGAATGTTAACATGGGTCTCAAGGAACTTACAAAGATGTAGGTGCCTCCTGATACTGCTGTGGTGGTCAGATAAAAGGGACCTCGATACAGAAATAGGGCCGCTTGCTCGAAATCAAGCTTACATGTTTAAAGATCTTTGAAGCTAAAGAGAAAGGCAGATAAAGAGCTACGTTTATCTCCAGGATTAGGGAGCCTCTGGGAGGTATCTGTCTGATCCACATTCTTTGCTGAAGTTTGTAAATTTACCTGTGTTTCTAAGTAGAATTCCTAGGGCTCATTCTTAGGGCTTTTTGTTGACTTTGTGTGTTGATTTTTAAATACTAGATATCAATCATTTATGTTTATACCAAAAATTTACCTGATAGTAACACTGTCTTGCTTAAAGCTTACTATCTGTTGTGTTGTTTTTCCATTAATAGTTCTGAAAATCAAATGAAGAATCTGAAAGTAGATCTGTCACAACTGTAAACAGATTTTAAAACTTCTCTTTCTGTCCTGAGGTATGGGTTTGGGGGTTTTTTTGTGTGTGTATGTGTGTGTGTGTCTGTGACTGTGTGTATAGGGGAGATCGGGAGGGTTCTACATGACCTGCAGTAAATATCATCAAATGAAATTTAATTAACAACTCTGATGAGATACCAAGAAAGAATGAAGCTCACGTCCCAAAACTGTATTAGTTTGTTGTTGCTGTTGCTGTTGCTGTTGTAAAAAAACTGTTTTGCTGACACCTCGGAAATAATTATGGTGAGTAAAAAGATACTGTCTTTGCAAGGGCAATTTTGGACTATATTTAATCTGTATTAAAGAGCTGAAGCAAAACAATGAAGAAAAAAAAGTCCAAATGGAGATTCTGCACTGAATTGAGTCTATTTAAGTTGAGTGCTGCCTGAGCTAGACCACAAAGTCCTTCTACTTTTCTCTAGGCACTGCAGCAGTCAGGAGACAACTTAAAAGGACCCCAAATGAAGCAAAGAAGAACATAATACTCACAGGGAGGGGGTGGGGGTGGGGGAGGAAGAAAAAATTAAATTAACTTTGCCACAGTTTTTGTAAACACCTCTAGTAGAAGTTAGTTGTCATGTGACAGGCACATTCCTGATGCCGTGCACAGGATATTCCCATCCTGTGTTGGAAGATACTTATTAAAAAAGGAGAAGGAATAGGAGATGAAAATTATGGTTATGTGTTTATATGCATATAAGTACTGAAAATTATTCTATCTCAATACACAGTGATATTTGTCTGTTGATTTGTATTGCCTGTGATTGGAAGTAATTGTAATATTTTATATACTAACATGGTAATGTCTGATTAATTTTAATTTATCACTCACAGTTAGTGTGTATATTGGTATATATACGCCTTTGAAAAATACTATGCTCGTGTTACGTCATCAAAAGGACCAAACATTTCTTGGATTAATATAATTTAGGTCAATCATAAGCCATTTCCACAGCATAATCTCAAGAAACCAAGTGAAACTTGATTCAAATTTTATTGTGAACTTAAGGCTAAGTCTGAGCTGACTGAAGGCTGGATACCTTTCAAATCTATCTTCCTCATGTGGAGAACATAGATAATTCAAGCATAGCTTTCTGATACAAACATTTTATCAGCTCTCTACAAAATACCTTAAGTAGTTACAATGTAATATGGATAAATCATTTTTGGGCTTGCTTTTTTTTTTTTCCATAGGTTGAACTTTAGTCCCAGACTAGTGCAAATTTATATTTTACCGTTGATCAGTGTAAATCAGAATGACTGAAAGGTAGAATTTGGACCGCTTATATTTAAGACTACCAAATAAATATCTTTCAAGTTTTTTGCATCAAAAAATCTTAAGCACTATGTGATTCAATTTTCTCTCAAAAAATAAAAAAACCCAAACCTAAAAATTATCAATACCCTAGAAACAGGTAAGAGTATGTCTCGGTCATAAATAGTAATGTTATTTACATGACTTGCTTATCCTCCTAGTCCAGACTATAGAACCTTGTTTTAGACTGATATTTTAATAATCATTTTCTACTTCTCTATTTTCTCTTTCAGCAATGTTTACTTAAGTCACTACAAAATGAAAATATAAAACAAAACCTCAAAGACCTTAGAAAGTACTGTCCAGTTGATTAGGGACTGAAGGGATTCTCTTTCCTTAGAAGTTTAAATATGCCCAGATGAGCCCTATGCCAACAAGCTGAGTCCTGCTGTTTTTCAACTAATCATTTGCAAAATTGGAGGGGGAAAAAAAAGGAAAAAGAAGTAAGACAGAAAAAAAAAAAAAGGTTTCTAGTAGGTGAGCCACAGCAGGGCAATTAAGATGATATGGCAGAGGTAGACATCTGCTCCTAGACAGATACAGTTCCACTGATGCTATCTATAGTTACAATCCTTCCGAGAGATAAACAACATGCGAGAGCAACATACAGAAGGAAATGTCACACTGAGAAAGTGGTGATCGTGTGGCCCCTGTGGTCTAAGAAAAAGAGAGAGGCAGCAAGAGAGAAAGGGAGGGGTGGCATGTAGGACCTGTACCAGGCACACGCAGGTGACAGAAGTTGTAGGACAGACGTGCATCAAGATGCAAAGCTGGGAGATGTGTGAGAACTGACACTGGAGGGGAGAAGCATTACAGCAAAGATGAAAGGCACAACATGACCAAGAAAGAGAGAGAGATGGAAAACCCCTTTCTAAGCTCTATGCATAAAGTTAGAGTTAATCTATGCTGCAATATTAAAAAAAAAATTCCTGGATTATTTATTCTCTCAGATTTGGAGGCTTGGAGGGCTTCTTAGAATTTCAAACTCACATTTAGGTTGCTCACAAACTTAATCTGAACTGTGCTCCCCAAAGTAGATGATTACTTGTTGCTGTTTAGTATTACTGTCACAGCAATGCTCAGGCACAGCAGAAGTCGTATTCCCTCTTTCCTTCAATGCCAGGTGCAGATAAAGCCTGAAGGAGGATGTGGTATCTACTTCAAACAACTTTTGAGTCAATGATTGACCCTGTATATTTTAGGCAGGGCTTGAAGCAACAGTACACTACAGAGCAAACTCTATGACCCTGTCAGATACGAGTTTTCTAAAGGTAAGGCATGTCACGTCTGACCGTACCTGGCCATGTCACTGGCTCCTCTGTCTGCTGAGGGCAGGTCCTCTGGCTTGCGTGATGTGCTGTCTTCCGCTTCTGGGGTGGACTTGGGGCTTGGTTTACATCAACAGAAGGTGAAGAACTGAAACACCAAAGTGTCATCCTATCTTGTGTTGAAATCTAAAACCAGTAAGTTTGAGTTTTCATAATGTATGTTATAATAATTCTTCAGCCTGGGTACCCTGTGATCTCATTCTGTAAAAAAATGTTTCTTTTCTCTGTCTAAGAAGAAGACAGAAATATAAAACTAAAGAGCTTGATGTAAAATCAAAGAGTGGAGTGATCTCAAGTCCTCATACAACCTTGTGCTTTGGACATTTTTTTAAATTGCTACTACAGAAAGCTACTTGCCAGAAAAACCTAAGTCTGAAGTGTTCTGTTTATCTGAAGAAGGTAGAACTGGACATAATGTCTTTAACGAGCAATTCACTTGAGGCCAGATTCTGCTATCCTGACTGTTCATACCCCAGAGACTGGTGAATTTAGATACTTCTTCTGTTCACTGGATGTTCATAAACAGACTGCATTTATCTCCAATGTATTCATTACAGAAAATTGTGCAATAAGGCTTTCTGTGTGTTTAACTTCACTTTTTCTTATTCTATATGGAGTTAACATGAACATTTGAGTGCTGCAGCTGTTGGTTGTTGGTTACTCATTTGGTTTTTTTTTTTTTTAGATTCTTGCATGTCCCTTTCATTCTGCTTCTTTTAAATTTCACATTCACACATGCAAGCATCAACATTTCTTTCTGAGACATGTATGCTGGAAAAATTCAATCCTGCGAGTACTTACAGGAAGTGGAAAAAGCTTGAAGTGTAGAGTTCTAGTATACATGATTCAAGGAGCTTAATTTTTAAATATGAGTGTGAAATCAGGTCATTGCTTTATTAAAATTCACCTAGATCTACATAAAAATATCAAAACATGAACAGTATCAGCAAGGAAAAAACCTCTTCTACTAATGTGTCTGTTATTAATGTATAATTTCTGCTATTACCGTACAATTAATTCTGCCTATCCAGTAAATAATTCAGTTATTTGGAGGTACTCAAAACAGGTCTGATCATTTGAGCTGGTCAAAAAAAGCTATCATTTTGGAGAATGTGGGTTTCCTCTTCTGCAATATCTACAACGAGCACCTTGCCAGTTCCTAAGTTAGCACTCCTAATGGTCATCAAAGTGTAGTAATTTCTGGACATTATAGGTGATAATGTAGCTTTGTTATTCCCACCTGTTAACTCTTTGGGAATCTGACAGCTGTGGAATGCATTCCGTGTGCTTAATCCTGCAATAGCTACTTGATTGATAGCTATATTGATTGTATTACTCTGTGCTCCTGCTTTACTGCCTTTTTTTTTTCTTGAAATAGCTGGGGTTTGAAAAATTTGGAGGTTTAATATAGCAAAGAAGCACCCTCTCTTCCTCTCTTTTTGTGTTTCTTAATGCAGAAATAGTTCTGATTAAAAAAAATTCACAATAACTTAAAAAAAAATTTTTAAATATTTTTTGGTTATTTTGCGTTATTTGATTCTAACCCACTGTGCTACTTTCAGGCAGCAGATTGTCATTATGACTGTACTTTGCCTTTTCACTGGAGTCTGTCACTTGAAAATCCCTCCTCCATCCCAGCTTTGCTTTGCAAGCTTTTTTTCTTTTCTACCTTGCTAGAGGCATTATTAGGGCAGTTCACCTTTGACCAAATGGGCAGACGAACATCCATCCTCTGGAGCCAGTACTAGTGCTGTTTGGTAGATCAGCTCTCAAATGGTACTGAACTGTGACCTATTCTTCTGTTCAAAGACTAAATACATAAACTTGAGTTTCCATTGGTGCCAAGCCTGGGAACCTGAGTTGCTCCCTAATCCCAGGTCTCACAGCCAGCAGCACAATGGGCAGCTCACCATGCCAGCCGGCCAGCCTGAAAGAATGTCTTTATTGTCTCTTCCTCAACAAATTGCTTATTGTTTGGCCCACAGGCTGCTAGACCTTGTGAACTGTCCAAAACTTTATTGCTTTTCTGTTAAACTTTCTTCTCTTTTCCCTTTGATTTTGTTTATAAGTAAGATTAATTTCTATTTTCATTTCTTATTAATATAATTTTATAAGATGGTTGTTACTTTTAATCTTTTTTCAGAGTATATCTGCCTTTTGGAAGCCTGCAGGAACCACAGAAATAATACAAGACCTGCAGGTTTAGGGTCCTTTGAAGGAAGAGTCTGTGGAAATGTTAAGTGTTACGATAATGCAGTGCTCAATATTACTTAAAGAAAAACAGGGGCAAATGCTTGAAAGCATTGCTGAGTTTCCAAAGATGTGCACCATTTGTCTGCTCTTGGCCTCATCTTCACTGTGGCTACAGTGTGCACATTGTATAAAGAGTGGTTGTAGGACAGGATAATTATCTTGGGGCTCTACATTTTGGAGTTATTTGGGGGTAGTTGTCTTCAGAGGAATTTAAAGCAAACTGCCTAGGTTTGTCTGTTATTTATCACTTGAGCTATGTCTGAAAGCACATTTTGTCTTCAGCAGAAGCTTCTGGGAACATGGTTGCAGGACAATCGTTGTGCAAGTCAGAGCTAGGCAGAGCATCAGCGAGGTCAGGCTGATGTTGCAATATTCAGTCAAATTTATCCTGGGAAAAAAAGAGCTCCACAGGTGTGACCCCACCACATGAAGAGGGGAATTGTGCTCCATAAATATGGCCAAAACCAACACAGGACCCAGAGCACCCCTATTCCTCTCCCTCATCTCAGTAATCCTGTGTTGAGACATGTTCACATATTCAGTGAGGAGCCTTGACCCTGTTTGAAGATAGGGAACTAGGAGAGAAATATCCTTGTGGACAGTGAGGTGGGTTCTGATCACCTGGAGAATGCTAGTTAAGACCAATTTAAACACTCATGCACTTAACCATTTTTTGCACACACTGTTTAGGAAAGATGACAAAAGTAGATGGCTTTCTAGAGCCATACATGATCTAAGAATCACACAAATTTCTTAAAAGTGTGTGCATGTGTGTGCATGTCTGTTTATATATATATATATAATTTAATACCCTTTCAAGTATGAGAATGGCAGCAAGAGAGTAGAAGAACTGCAAAACTAAAATGTCCACATTCAGCTGATGCATGATACATACCAGATGATATATATACTACCTTATTGTTCAGTTGCGGCTCAGGAAGCTAAATGCATAATTTAAGATATATGTGTAGTCTAAGGGTCAAACGCTGTCAGTTACATGAGTGTAAATCAAGAGCAATTGCACCAAAGTGACTGAAGTTGCAGTACCCTGGATTTACACAAGTGTTGCTGAAAGCAGAATATGAGTCAATACGTGTCATCAATACAGCTGAGTTAGTGGTACTGAGGGAATTTTATGATATGTATGCACCTAAATCCTTCACTTTTTTTTCATTTTTTATAATACTACTTTTTATGTTTCTATTTTTGTCTCTGTTTTTAGGGAATAAGGGGCTCAAATCCTGATTCTGCAAGTGAAACATCCACCTCCCTCATCTACCAAACTTTCCCAACCTCAGTTCGTAATGACATGACAAACATCTCATAGCTGCAGAAATTTTACTTTCCTTACTTACATTTAAGGCCAATCTTAATTTACATAAATGCATAATTCTGAACCTCAGGCAGGACATTGCTAAACTGGCTGTCTGCACGTAGAAATGCATCCTTGACATTTGCTCGGTTCCATTAGCAATTGTACAGGTTGCAATGGAGGGTCAGGAAGCAGTTTCTTAGACCTGTGGGAGAGCAGGATTTGGATAAGCAGGAAAAGTTGTAGATGTGGCTGAAGTGAGTGAGTATGGAGACTTGGCAGCTGAAAGGAAAATCAGCTGTGTTAAAAGGTCACGGGACTATTTTCTTAACTGATGCTTCCTGGGTTTGTTATTGAGAGGTTCAAGTGAAAAAAATGGCTTTGCATGGGGGACTGATTGCAAGATACACATCTACAGCACAAAACAAAGAGGTATAAAAACTCATAATCTGTTGGGGAACTAGCAGGGTACCTGTCGGATATACCTGGCCTTCAATGACCTTGTTTTGCATGGAGAAAGAATATATGATTTTCTGGGTTGAGAGGAGGTTTTTAATTCTGAAAGGAGGTTATGTGTTAAATATATGGTAGCAGTCTATTCAATAATAGAAGTCAAGTTCCTTACTTGTGGAGACAGAATCTGGTATTCTATCACATAAAATAATGCCATTATTTCTTAACATACCTTTAAATTGAATGTATTATTTTTAAATCACTTCTTTATGATATTCTTGAATACCTAGAAAGATTAAAAAAGCTCAAAAGTAGATTCCCCAATATTCATATAATCAAAAATGGCTGAATGAATTTGGGACATACTTACCAAAAAAAAAGCTGTTTAAGATTACAATGATCAACTGTGGGGGTTTACTGCTTCAAAAGAAAAAGAACGAATGTGTCTGAAATAAAAAGGGCTGAATACATCTCAACACCATAGTGATAATTACAGTTAGATTATAATTTCTAACAAAATGAAAGGAAAAAAACTGTAATGAATTATGATTGGTTTCAGAAGATTAAAACAAATTTAAATGTTGTGTACTGGATACATTTATATGGAAATAAGTGCATAAAGATGTAGGATTTTTTTTGTTTTAAATAAAGACTTATCCATATATGTCCTCAACACATACACACACCCTTAGCCAGTTAGAATACTGTGTAGGTATAGATTTGTCAGGATTGTTTGATCCCAAAAGGATTAGTATAAGAAAAACTTCTCTTTCAGAGAAATGATCTCTCTAGAGACTGATAGTGATGATACAATAGGCTGGAGTTGCTATTATTAAAAAAAAAATTACTACTTTTTCTGACTATGTTTCTTTTTTTCCCAGTGGGATTCTGATTCCAGACATTCTACCCGCCTGACATCCACTGGGAAAGTGATGACACCATAAATTATTTAAAGGTTTGAAAACCACAAGAACAACTGTATATAACCAGATTGGATTGACTTTTTAACTCTTTTGATTAATAATACATAAAGCCTCAGATATGTGAATTGGTCGAGTGCTAACCTGTTAACAAAAGGAGTAGAAGGGATGAATTCTAACGTTTCTCATAAGTTATTCTACTTAACACATTGGCCAAACAAAACAAATAAATGGAGTGCTCTGCCTTAGTCTTATACCTTCAATGCACCATCAATATTTGATGACTACCTAATGTCTCTATATATCTGGCTGTAGATGACATTTTGATCATCTGACTTCCCAATTTCAAACTTCCCTGCTTTCTCCTGCTTTTGTCAAAACATGCAACTAGAAAGTAGAAACCGAGTTTCAATATCCTGGTTTCTTTTTTGACTTTCATTTTAACAGCACTAACTAGTCAGAAGTGAAAAAACAGTATTTCAGTCTTCAGCAACAAAGAAGGGCTAGAATTTCCTCAGTTTATGACATTTTGTGCTCAGCGGCAGGATGGGAGTAGACATGTATGCCACTTCAGAAAGAATTAATGTTTTACCCTTCTGCTGCTGGCTCTGTTTTAATTATGCCCTGGTTTCCTAAGTTTTGATCTCTTACATGCTACTTTGGGTGGAGCTCAGAGAAAAGAAGTGTTGTTCTTTCTTTCCTATTTAAGTACAGATGAAGATGCATGGGACCGTCTGCATTTCCAAGCAACAAGAAAAACTCTACCGGACACAGACCACTTTGTTTCTGGGTAGTCTGACTCATACTTAAGGAGAAAGACTATCCAGGGTGACTTCAGCATGATATCAATAGTCAGCTGAATATGAGCCAGCAATGTGCTCAGGTGGCCAAGAAGGCCAACGGCATCCTGGCCTGTATCAGACACAGTGTGGCCAGCAGGACTAGGGAAGTGATAGTCCCCCTGTACTTGGCACTGGTGAGGCCGCACCTCGAGTACTGTGTTCAGTTTTGGGCCCCTCACTACAAGAAAGACCTTGAGGTGCTGGAGCGAGTCTGAAGAAGAGCAATGAAGGTGGTGAGGGGTCTGGAGCACAAGTCTGTTGGGGAGCGGCTGAGGGAGCTGGGGTTGTTCAGTCTGGAGAAGAGGAGGCTGAGGGGAGACCTGATCGCTCTCTACAACTACCTGAAAGGAGGTTGTAGCGAGGTGAGAGTTGGTCCCTTCTCTCAAGTAACAAGTGATAGGACAAGAGGAAACGGCCTCAAGTTGCACCAGGGGAGGTTTAGATTGGATGTTAGGAAAGGGTTTCACTGAAAGGGTTGTCAAGCACTGGACCAGGCTGCCCAGGAAGTGGTTGAGTCACCACCCCTGGAGGTACTTAAAAAGATGTGGTGCTTAGGGACATGTTTTAGTGGTGGACTTGGCCATGTTAGTTTAACGGTTGGATTTGCTGATCTTAAAGGTCTTTTCCAACCTAAACAATTCTATCATTCTATGATTAGGTTACAATAACAACTTCTGTTTTTTCTGTGGAATAAACAGGTACTAGCACTCTGGATTTAGGAACACCCTTAGATTTAGGAACAATAGGAAACCTATCTTTATCTGTTTCTCATTAGTCATTCCTGCGCACTTACCCTTTATCCATGTAATTCAGTTCTCAACTTCCTTCTGCACCAGACACTGACTCCCCACTCAACCTGCAGATTTTCCATCCACAGAAACTCTAGTCAATTCTTTTTACCTCTGGACATGCCCACGGAGCCATTCTTTCTTGGTCCTCTTAATGGCAAAAATGCATGACTGGCCATGGCCCACTTTTACATCTTTTAAAGCTTCTATATTAGCAGGCCATCCATCCTCTGTCCAGGACCACCAGATGATACCTCACCAAATATTTTTAAAATCCTAAGATATATGTGAGATTAATCTATGCATAAAGGAAGGACTATTTCAATTCAAAGACACCCTCTACAATTTTTGTCAGTCCATCTTTGATCAGTTATTTTGGTGTAAATTTCTATTGATGCCATTAGCAGAATTCAAATTAATTTGTTACAATATAAGCAAAATCAGAATCACATCCCAGCGCTGAGAAAGAAATGAGGTTCAATTTCTTACTAAAGTACAAACTTCAGAAAACTAGAGCATCCCACAAATTATACCTGAATTAAGTCTCACTTATGACACCAATAATAAATGTAAATGATTTAAAAATATGTATTAAATGTTAGTGAGTTCCATCATCTGACTTTAATACACGTAATTACTCTGTGGAATCTGTTGTCAGATTCTGTTTCCCTTTCTGACTTTAAGTATCACCCAATTTGTTCAAAGGTCCCCAAAATACAACAGAAATATACTCATATTCTATTAAAAATAATAAGAAACTCATGTATAGTTAATTTACAGTCACAGGTTTTTTTCCATATATACTTGCCATATTAATTGCAGTGTAGGCACATTACTTTGTTAACTGTTATGGTTGTACACACAACATGAACAATCCATTCCCATTCTAAAATAAAACTCCAGCTAGAGTGCTATTTTTGCACATTTTCTTACTGCATTTTAAGGTCTAACCAGGGGACTGAGACCAGCATCTGATTTTACCAGAACAGCAAGTATCTAACCCATAGTATCTTTCAATTGTCATCAAAAAAAAAAGAAATCAGCATTTGTTTTCTTTTCCAACTGGGATTATGTGACAAAATGATCTCCTGCATATAATCAATTATTTTTCTTCTATATCTTTTGCATTTTCCTGCAGAACTCTTTGCAAGTATAATAGAAAGATCCTTTAGAGATAATCTGGTGATTATTACAAATTCAACCTCGGATGCCGCAGGCATTAAAAGATGAAAATTGCCTAAAGTCCACTGTTGTACAACAGATCTGTACCTCTGGACTTCTGTCCTGAGGTGAAAATGCAAACCAGAGAGATATTTAGAATCATTTTGACAGTTCATAAAATTAAGCAGGGATTAGGGATTCTCTCAGAAATAAATAAATAAAAAATATAATGCCACAGGGCCCAAACAATGTTAGACACATCTCCTTGCAACAGGTATTACTGCAACCCACTTTTGGGAAGAAAAAGAAGTCATATAATTAATCTTGGCATGTATTTAGCACTGATGATGCCAATTTAAAAATCTGAGTGCGTGAGTTCAACATGTTAATACATATACATATGCATACATACATATACATAATTAATGTATAAACTACCCATTCAGTTTAAGTTTATACAGTTACAGGCTCCCTTAGATATGTTGTACATATTGTATATTCTATTTTCTTCTCAATTTTATGGGTTAGCCCTGATAATACAACCACTTAAACATATGCTTAACTTTACATAATGAGAATGCCTTGCTCATTTTAGGATAACTCTTGATCTACATGAATTTAAACAAAAGTCTAAGAGTCTACTGGGAACGTAATCTATGATGCCAGTCATTTGAAACACGCGTTTAATAAGAAAAGAACTGAAATAACTGCAGTAAACATAGATGACTTTGATCCCTGCTGCGTTTGCGTCAGGTAAGCAGCAAACATAGCTAAAATGAATTCATAGCAAAAAAATGTGCAGCTGACCATGGAGATACATTTGGGGTGAGCATGGAGTATTACAGTCACCCCCCCCCAAAATTCCCCATCCACCTGACAGACTTTTCAGTACAGTTCAAAATGTTTCCTTTCTCTTCCAAAACCAAAAGGCAACATTGCAATACTAAGCAACAGCACCAGTCCACTTAGAAGAGTGCATATCCTTCCCTTTCTGGATGAGCAATCTTTAATATACTGCATTTACACAGTGTATAAAATCAAAGATTCACTGTATTAGATTAGTATCATATTTCAATATCTTTGGAAAATGTTCAAGTTAATTTAACACATTTCTAACCAACTGAAAAGTCCAAAGTAGAACTAGCTGAATTGGATTAAAAACCTTTTTTTTAATTAAAAAAAATAATTAAAAGCCAAGATATTTTTCAAGTTTTACTTTATGCTCAAAATTTTGTCAAATTTAAGCACTGAATTTTAATAATTTTTTTAATGATGTAAATACTGCTTTGTAATAGATGTTAACAAATTTCCCAATTCAAAAAGGAAAAAAGAATTACTCTTTACATAGCACAGTTTAGACATTTGAATTGCAATTAATTACCATACTAAAAAATTCTTATGAAAATTATTTTCCATACCACCCTAGTCCAGAATACTGACTGGAGCTGGAATAATGCATCACACAAATGTTTATTTAAATATTTAAACAAATTCACTTACTTTGGATTTACATCCCCTTTGGGCTCTACTTTCCATGAATACTCTGATAAATAAACTTACTGTAAGGAGGATCTGCTGGGAGGACAAATTATAAACAAAAATTGAAGAATACATGTGGGATATGAATTTTTGAATTCTAATCATCAATTGTTGCACTAGCAATTAAAGCTGACTGGAGGACAATAATTCCGTGCTACATTAATTTTCAAGATTTTGTGTCTTCAAGTCTAGTTTGGCTTGCTTTACCTTTATGTCTTTTTCTGGAGAAAACATATACTCTAGACTATTTTGGTGAAAATGCCCACATATGTGAGTGTATGTCTGTGTGCCACAGCCAAGGATACTAAAAGACTCAGACTGAATTCTTTTCTCAGCCTGAATCGTGTTTTACTCATTTTCATCACTAATTTTTATCTGTGATTATTCAGAGTCAGCTAGAGGAGGAACCTGATCCTGAGTTTCTACGTCCAAGGCCACAGGGTTGCTAGCAAAATCAAAAAGTCTATTTCACTCCTTCTCACTCTCCAAAAAAATTCCATTCAGACAAAGCATGAATATGGCTTTCAGAGTTGAGAGGGCTGAGCAAAACATGTCCTATCCAACAGGTGAGTATTAAATAACCACAGCTCCTGAGATGAGGCGAGGCTCCTGTGCCCTCACAGGTTTGCAGGGGAAAGCCGTGAAGCAGAGTTCATCTTCCACCAGCCGCTGCTATCCTTGCCTGCACAGCTGTGCTGCAGGGCACCAATGTGCCTGAATAGCCATATGGACTCCCAGTCACACTGAGGCACACTGCCCATGCAGTTACTTAGACAATCATCCTCAAGGGCCAAGGATGGCTTTTTGTGTTGGAATATTCCTTCTTTGCTCTAGAAGAAAGAGTTCAAGTGGAGGTATGGGAACTAAAAGATACAGGGAAAGTGAGACTGATCTAAGCTCCGTGTTGCTGTTGGCTACCTCCCTTCCCTGTAGGAGCCAGGGCTTGCACACAGCAACCTCAGGGTGAATCTGAAACCTCACAAGCTTCAAGGACGGATAAAGCAAGAGAAGTTTCTTCTCTTCTCCCCACAATTTCCTCTGCCTGGGCTGAGTTCCCAGAATAAAGAGCCTCTTCGCCGTAGCCTCACAATGAGATGATACTCCGTGATGCAAATAGTACTGCTGTCTGTCACTAGCTGCACAGCCCCATCCAAGTCATGACCATGCCATTCAGTTTTAACCCAATCAATATGGACTCTCAGTTTCATGAAGCAATTCATCTATCTCTGACCGTAACATCGTAGAAAACCACATAACTGCAATATAAGGGTCATGTTTGCAAACTGGCCTTTTAGAAAGGAATTAAAAGGGTGTAGGTTTGTGCATGTGTCTGTGTACAAATTTTTCTGTTTGTCCCTATTTGTAAGGAGAGGCTTAAGCAAGGCCTCCTCCTTTTGGATTTTATCAGTGGTTTGATGAGTAGCCATAGTGCCTTCAGTAAGTAGACCCACACCTTTGAAAAAGCAGCTAGCACGTGCATAAGTAATTTTAGCCAGAAATTACATTAATAGCAAGTTCTTCTTCTTATAGACAGCTGGAAAGTGAGCTTTGATTTATTTTTATTTTTGTCGTCAGGATAATGGTTTCTTACTTACTTATGTCAATGGTCAATAGCATAACAAATCCTTCATCATGAGAATGTGTGTATCACTTTTCAGCAAACCCTGGCCTTTTGAGGTGTAATGATATACTGCCACTTAATTTCAAATTGACATCTCTCCTGGTTGCCAAGGCAAGTTAATTTACAAATGAGCATTTTGCATGAAGCTTTTAAGCCAATCCAGGTAGGCAATGGCTGCTATTGCTGTGTAATTAGTGTCTGAAGCACTTAAAATTAGATTATTTTTTAAAAATCCACAATTATCAGTGATTTTGCTCTGTACATGGCCAGAGACTATTTTGCTGACTGAATAGAAGATTTGGATTTAGAAAATTATATCAAGACTCCAATCTGAGTGGAAAGGAATGAAGGATGCACACACGACACTGGCAGAACTGAAGTGAGAAATGTTAGTTTCATTGTTCTTCAGCAAAATAAAATATACCCCTCCCTCATAATTAATTCACAAACTACATAACTTAGATACCACAGAACGGTAGCAAGTGATAGTTAGAGGAGCGGAAAGTAGTCATTGCAGTTGGATTTGCATTCAGTTAAGGCAGTTTTTTTGAGCAGAGAATTGAATCTGAAATTGGCCTCAATTTCAGATTTTGACTTGAACACTGTTAAAGACTTGCAAACTTTCTGGTAATTATTTTGGTTTGTGATGAAGGCAGAGTCAGGACAGAAATTTATTTTGAGGGAAGTGTTCTTTTTTGGAGACATCTCTCAATTGCGATTTCATCCATCTTTAGAAAATGTCTTTGTTTTTTGGACCTTTGGCTTTAAACTAATTAGATACTGATGAGAAAAGGTGAATGTGGAAAAAGAAAATAAGGGCTGTTCTAGAAGATAGTCTGTTTAAAACAGAGGCAGGCAGCTGGAGAGAAAAGAAGTGAAAAAATAAAAAAGTACCACAAAGTTTGTAACAGACTATATGTAATACATCTATTTTGGTTTCTTTACATTGGCTTTTTTAAACCTTACTTAAACTTTTCCATCCTTTCATGTCTATTTGGTATTTTTTTCTTATGTTGGCACAGAAATGGCGTTAGATTCAACTTCACTTACCACTAAATGTCTATCAAAGATATATTACAAAGATTACAGGCTGGTCATTAAAGTGATAGGACTCACACGAGGATGAAAGGCTATTTGGTACTTCAGCTTTTCATGAGTCTGATGGCTTTTCTAGTTGCCTTTACTGACATACTGACTTGCATAATGAGAAACCCTGGACAAATGCAGACTGTGTAGAGTCTCTGCAGCAGAATTCAGGGGGAAAATTTCCCCTTCTCTTATTTGTACTTGACACATTTCCATGAAGTAAGCTAGGGGGAGAACTTGCGTCACAAGTGTCACAAGCATCTGTCCACTTGCTCTCCAGTAAACCTCTGGTAGCATTACAATGGGGTAAGCGTGGGCACAAGTGGTTACTATAGAGCAACTGACCCACTGCACATTGATAGAGTGACATACCTCTTGATAAGCAGTTCATTTGCCTGTAGGTTTGGTCTCTGCCCATGCTCTCTTTGCAGTCTCATAAATTTTTTCGTTTCAGTTTCTTTTTTAAATGTAGAATTCTTTGTCAAACCTAAATCCTCAATCCAAATGAGATATAGAACATCACTAAGAGTGACTTGGATAATCTCCAGGAAAGCAAATTTATATAAATAGTGTAAAAAAAGGTAGATGTGGAAGCAAATTGGGGCCAGGCTGATTTTTCATATGGACATTTTCCCCATAACAAACATAATACTATCTGGCAGAAGGCAAGTTTTGCCACTGTTATTAGTCCGTGGGTGCTCAGTGTGTAAATCATACTGATGCACATGGTTGACACATTAGGGGTATGTGGAAAATAAACTGCCCAATCTCTCTGGGCCTAACAGTTTACAGACCTCAATGATATACTGTAAGGTTGGTGCTGTTGACTTCAAAAGCAGTAAATCAAAGTGCCACCAGAAGGGGCTGACAAAATTAAGCAATCAAGATTCAACAGAGAACAAAAGATGTTCTGCATAGACAATTATTTCATATTCAAACTTTCTAATATTTAATTTAGACCCTTATTTGGCTTTTATGAAACTGCTTTAATTCTGTATGGGCAACAGGTTTATAAAGCAATTAACAATACAAGCCAAAGGCTCTCTAGTAATGGTATTTAGTTCCAAAAACTAAGCTTCACTAAGAGGTATTGACTTTGATATCATTAAGAAAATATTATTTTATTTTATCAGAAGAATGCAAGGGATTGCTGAATAACAACCAACATTAAGTTGGTTCATATTAATTCATATATTTCATAAATAACATTCAAAAAGGCCAAAAATACAATGGGGTTATTGGGTTATTGATCACATCTCTTTAAAATGCTGTCAGGGTAGAATTCCTTTTATTCACTCACAAGGAATGGTGTCTCTACCTGTCCTGCAGCTCAACAGCTCCTGTAGTTGGTGTTAGTGTGGATCCAACCTAAAGGCATGAATCTGAAATGCAAACTCTGGGGAAGCCTAAATCCAGATCTAGGCAGAGTGACTTAATCCTGTTTATTTTCAGTATTCAAAAAGACAATCAGAGAGAAGAATGAATTTGAGTTTGCACCTAGATTTTATGGATTCATAGTATATGCATCCACTTTGTTCTAGAGAAACAGAGGTGGTTTATTTTGTATTTATAAGACTGCTTAAATATTCCTCAAACCAGGAGTCCACATTTACATCACATAGACAACATATTTATCTTCATAGAGAGATTAACCTGAGGAGATGTTTCTTTACCACTAGTCTGCCAAAACTTACCCTGGCAACCACAACTTTTACACGGAAATGAAAAACAATGAGATGCAAACATGACAATGAAGTTAACAAAGATAAACCCCTCATACTGCCTGTCGTTGTTCCAGTGAAGCTGTTAGCTGTCACTAGCGACTCCTGATGTACAACATATCTGCAGGTGAGCTTAAGGGCCAAGACCAGAATGCAAGAAACTTACTGCAGTAACAGTAACTGTATACTGATCCACTTAAGCCAGGACTGGAAAGTAAAGACATGGTCAAAAAATCCTCTACAATGCATTTAGGTTGCTAAAAATATTTTCATTTCTTCTGAAGCCTTCTTTGAACCACCAGAAATAGAATTAAACTGTGTCATTCCTTGAACAAAATAGGAATCAACTGCACAACCTCACACCAGCATCTACAGATCTGTCATGGGAAGATCCCAGAGTTTCCACCTGTTGGTAGTGTTTAAGTCCTTCTCCTAGTTTGCCTCCTCGGGTGATGGTATGCAAAGAGGAGTTCAGAGAAATAGCAAGGGACAAATTCTGCTCGTCAGAAATAGTGAAAGGAGAACATAAGACAGAATGCTTTCTAGTCACAATACAGCTGTGTCAGTTCTCAACCTGTTGTCATTGCTTCTATTCCACCACAATTTTGCCCTGTAAGAAGAGTAGTTGATTAAGTGAAAATATGGCATGAGGAAGGCACTTGGAAGAAGTTTTTAAGTTATCTGTCTGCTTGCTACCATTTGACGAAGGAAAGTACCAGACTCAATTACTCTGGAGTTCCTAATGAAGATAATAAAACAAAAAAAAAAAAAACATCAAAAATACCTTACACTTCCCCAAATCATCTAAAATCAAAGAACTTGAAAATGACAGTTCACTCTCTTGATGTTCACAGTGTGCTTTTCTGCTCACAAAGAGTCCAGGAGGTTAGTAAAAAAACCAGATATTAATGAGTGACAGTGGTCCAGCAGAAACATACAGGTAGTTCCAAACTGTTTCTCTTTCTGTCCATCAAGAATTGCCAATTGCAAGCTCTCTAGCCCATCAAAGCTTCAGAGAAGAGGTCAGTATAGGTCTAATTCTCCTTTATATTTGACTAGTGATTTTTTTCTTATATGGTAAAGAAGGAGAATTATTGCCATTTGACCACTTGCTCTAACCAACAGATCAAGTTACTTGAGATAAAAAGTTGAGCTCTGCCACTCTATAGCAAATGAATGAGTTTCTGCAGGCAGTATCGCCGACTCAAATAGGTAGAACTAGCAGGCTGTGAAGGTGATTGTTGCATTGCTGGGCTAGATGCTGACACTCTGAATCCAAAACTGCCTGACCTTTCTCAAGACTCCCTAAGGTTTACAAAGTATAATGTGATTCATTCTGACAAAATAGCAAGGGGAAACACTAAAAAACAGAAAAGTGTTCATTGTGGGTCAAGTATGCAGTGCCCTGGTGTAATCATGGACATAAAAGAAATCAATACCACACCTAGCTCTTGTAGGATGAAAGGATAATCGTCAATCACAATTAGCTAGATGATGTTTACCTCTTAAATGCAGGACATTTTTCTCTTTTTTGCCTCATTGTATACCTATGCTTTTCAGTGTGTCCTATTCCCATTCACTATGTCATCCTCTCCAAAGATATTCTGTGTGGTTTTTTATCACTGTTCCCAATTTCCCGTGCTCTGCTGGCTTGGGTTTGAGTGGCAGCGAGGAATCTGTAAGCAGGTGTTGTGGAAGTGAAGTGTGCCATTCGGCCAGTACATTAGGTAAAGTAACGTTCCCCTGGGAACTCTAATGCTTACAACTGCATCAGCCCCAACTGTTCCTGCGAGAAGAGGAGGCGGCCAGTCTTGACCTGTTCTGACCAGATGTTTTGGAAATGTGCCCATTTTTAGTAGATATAATAGCTGTTAACTTATCACAAGTGTAATAGGTATTAACAAAGCAGACTCTTTAGTTATGACCTAGTAATAAAATGCAAGAGAAGAAATTAGGGATATAGAAGAGGTTACATTTGAATGTATAGGACTATATTCAATACCAGTTTAAGAAAAATTCCAGGATACTCTGCTCTGTGTAACAGATATGATGTGACTGGTTTAGACATGAATGCAGAAAAAAAAAGATCGTTTTTCGTTAGCCTATGCCAAAATTGTTCAGGAATTTGTAGACACTAGACATAAGACAAACGGCAAGACACTTAATGTAAAAACTCACGCTACAATGAAAACAACTGAGTTACAGCTACTGAGGCTCGTTTGAAAACCTTAAACCTTCTGCTTTGAGCTGTGAAAGGAAGGAATCCATATTCCACAAACAAGAAGAAACTCTGTTTGTGTTCTTTTATTAATAACTTTTCAAATTGCTAAGATGAGGAAGAAACATTTATAAAAAACAAATATTCTGCTTTCCTTCCTTCTCTTTCCACTAATTTGTAGCACACCAATAGCCTACCAATTTTCTGAATTTTTTTTTTCAAATGAGTACCTCTTCCCAGCATAAATATCTGAAAGCAGACATTTGCATTATCATTTTGAAGTGCAGGGATTTCACTCTGTTTCCTACGTCCCAAAGGAGTAAACACTTTTTTTTTCTATGAAGATCAGTGGAATTACAGGGAGCTTGCACTCCAGGAAATAAGAACAGAATGGGGTGCTGGGGGTTTTACAGGCTAGAATTTCTGGGTTTCTGAAGCACTTATTCAGGCTTTTTCCTTCACAATTATTAACAACAGTTTGCTGGTCACCAAGAAGCAAATCACCAGAATGCTGTGCAGAATGCCTTTTTCCTAACTTGATGGTCTTGTTGAGCAACAAGAATTTTTACACAAAATACACACACTTCAGTAGTAGTAACGATTGTTATTAATAATAGTTATAAGGTAAAGGTGTAATAAACTTTGTTCAGCAGTATGGTTTTGCATTTGCTTTTTCTGACCAAATTAGAAAGACGATACAGTTTTTCATTTCATTTTATTAGCTATGTTATTTGAAGGAAACATTTCTTCCCCAGCATAGCTTTTGCGGTGTACAGTGCCTATCTGTGCATACAAAGCATCCCATATGGTGGAAGTAGGCTGGAGGGGTTGCTACTAACCATGTTTTAAAAAGCAGATGTTACTAATCTTCTAAATATTACCCCCAAATGATGTCACTTGTGACTGACAATGGTTGGGCTCATCAATCCCTTCCAATGTCCTTTTTCATGTAACGTGTAAGGGAAAGCATGCCTTTAAAAGGGCAGATCACTTTATATTACTATTGAATTGTTGAGTAGAATGTCAGTTTCTACAGGAGGATGTATGCATATATTACAGGCAAGAAGGAAAAGAAGTTTGCCTGCTAATAGGACATTCAGGGAAACTTTTAGGACAGCCATTTCGAAGTCAGACTGCATTGTGACAAGGTGAGTTTTTTAGCTCTAAGTGCCTGTCTGTGCCATGCAATACACAAAGGCAACTTTCTTTTACATGTATAAAAGGCTTCTTTACAGGTTGGTACATAAATGTAGTAGGTGCTTTTGTGTACAAAGTCAATGTCAGTTCCACAGTTGTTTTTCAGTCAATGGCACTTACAGTAGTGAGTAAACAAAAATGAAGGGCAGCACTGAACATTTTTACCATAAATGGCACAGAAATGAAATATCTACCAGTAGTAATCCTGAAATAAATTTGACAGAAATGTATAAGCAAGGTTTAATTTTTATGGCAATAGCATAGTGTTTTTTTCATTATCCTTATAAATCCCTCTCGTTTCAAACCCCAGGGACTAGCCACCAGTTCAGATGTAATTTGGTGCCTTTCCTGGATTTCTAGAAAGTTACACACACAAAAAATGGGCTAATATTTCCATCAGGAACAAATTAATGTACTAGTGGTTTATAGAAATGATGCATCTCAAGATCCCTCCCTTCTGACAGTACAAATATGCTTCTTCATTGTACTCTAACATGAATTTATTTCCCAAATTCTCTATGTTCCCCTGCAAGGGAACACTGTAGGTCTTTCCCATCCAATTCTTGCTGTTGCTGTCCTAATATTCTTCTTTACAGATACTGTACTATGTCAACTCTGCCTCCCTACATACACACTTCACTCAGATATTTGCATTAATAATATTCTGCAATAATGATTCTCAGATATTAAAAATTTTTTTAATCACTTTTGAACATGTGGCAGTTAAACACTTATGTCCGCATTTTGGGGAGGGTAAGTAAGAGCACTTACCTTAACACTAATGTATAAAACTCTATATAGCAGTCTGGGATTTCCTTTTTATTTTGTGATTATTTTTAACTTTATGGAAGATATTTTTTGTTACCTGTTCAGTTAGAAAGACTGCATGAAATCCTAGTCCTCTGAACAGAGAAAGATAGAAGAAGCTTCTTCGTTCCTAACTCTAGAGCTGTTTTTAGCTAAAATGTTATCTAAAAGCTCTATTTCAGCAACTTTTGCATGCCAATGCAATCAGTACTTCTCTCAGTCTTTCTTTACGTACACAAACTCTTACAAAGTAACATAAGCAAAGACAATGCACCCTCTTATACCTTTTCATTGCATAAACCAGATTTCTATCTTTCATTTGGAGGCAGCTGTCTGATTCTACAATTGAGGGTTGACTATTTTATATATATATATCTCTCATATAAAGAGTAGCTGTTATGCCTATCATTTTCAACAAGGTCTAATCTAATTTGTAACAGTGTAATGCAATTCTCTGCTCCATGCTTACCTTGTAAATTTATATTTTTGTCTTTCATAATACATATGAAACATATTTACGCTTTGCTTGGTCTCTGCTTGTTGCCAGCATGGACTTAAACACCTCAAGCAGAAAATGAATAGAAGTTGGGGAAGACTCAAGTGATTGGCAACAGGCACACATGGTTAAATGTCAGCATTTTGGTATGTCATTTAATGGTCAGACACTTCAGTGTATTGCCATCCAACAAACCTATGAGACGTATTATCAAGGAATATATGCCAGCTCTTTTCCAGCAAACTGCTTGATGACTGATGCCAAGTACTGGTGGGTGTATACCTTTTTATGCTGTCACTGCATTCAGCCTCCAGGGTGTTGCGTGAAAGGATCACTGGATGTTAATGAATAACAAAATGTGTCATTTCCCTTTAGAATTTGTCTATCTATCATACACAGTGAAAAAGACGTGTTTGTTTTCTTCTGCCTGTATTTACATGTGTGTCAAAATACGTACTGTTAAACCTGGCCACATGCTTAGACAGTATGTTGTCTTGTTAGTCTTTTTTTCATTATTACTATTGCACATGATCAAACATCCCATTTCATATAAAATATGAGAAATACAGCAAAATATATTAGAACTCAAAGATCGGCTTCTTCCTGGTGGGAGCAGTACCTTGTGTTTAAAACTGCACTTTCCATAGACAATGGATTTGTGAAAAAGCACTTAACCCATTTAAGTGTGTTGCCACTCATATGTCATGAAGATATGACAGAAAATAAAAAAAATGTGAGAACCACTATCAGAGCTCAAAACCACAACTGAATAAATAGTATGAAAACACAATTTGTGAATACCTCGTGAAACAGATATTAATGTTTGTCATGATCATACTCCTTTAATGACATATCACTGTAGCCCAATTTATATGTTGAAATAAAGAGTTCAGACCTGTAGATGAGTTTCAAATAGTTTTGGGAGAAAACGTATTCATTTTGGATACAGGCCAAAGCAACCCGTGAAGGTTGATCAAACAATCCACAAGCCAGTATCAGGCCATTGAAGTCTGACTACACAAAATCGTTGTGGGGCACTTTCTGGTCTGTTAACAAATAGAAGTAAAAGGCACATTTTGGAAAATAAGAGTTGGAAGAAGCTGTTTATTATAAATTCTTCTTTCAGCTCTTCTCAGAGCCTTCGTGGTTTGCAGATTGATGCTTTAAGCATTTGCCCATATGTTTCTCTTAACTAGACCAAGTTCAAAGCATCAGGATACAATAAAGCACTCTAAATAGATATCCCAGTGCCGCTTCTAATATTGTTTTGCAGCTGCACAAGAAAATCACTGTAACTCCTATATGTGGGAGTAGTTGCAGGTATTCAATTCCACTATGTACAAGTAAGTTTATTAGATAATCTAGCAATTAGAAAATAGTATTTGTAATTTTCTTTGCAAATTCTAAAGGTTATATGTGATACTAATATTTTCACAGGTAATACGTGCTGTTTCCCAGAGAAAGATGTGGTTTTGTGTGTGTGTGTATACAGTTTTAACAAAAACTCAATTCACTGTGGGTCTTTAATTGTGTTTTTCAGTAAACTGATTTAAAGTTCCCTGGGGCACACATACTGTAGGATTGTGACATATCACACCAGGTTAAGTCAAACTCAAAATGTTATGTGATATGACAGCATGTAAAACACATGATTAACACATCCATTGGGAAACTTGGCTTTATGAAAAATGGTGCAACAGGGAAACTTGGGGCACTCTCTGGTAAATTCTGCTTTTAAAAAATAAAAAAAGTCTCAAAAGCATAATACTATGTTAGCTGTTTGATATCCACAGCTCTCTCCTTTAAATAAAATATCACTGTCAAAGATCAACAAATATTTCTGGTCAATGCGAATAGCAAAAGTTGTACTTCTCTTGGAAAAGAATTGATTTGTTGACAATTCAGAATATGATGACTGGGATGAAGAAGCTACTAGAGAATCATAAACATAGAACTTCACTCAGTAGTTCCTGAAATTGTAGATGCATACTACATCTTTTCTACCAAAAGATGTAAATCTGTCATACAACAATACAGGGAGAACAGGTCTCTTTTCTTCCCTGTCTAAGAGTAACCATATCCTGTGTCTACATTTTCCGGACAGAGAGCATCCAGTATTACAGAGGTATCATGAAAGAAGGCTTTGACCTACACCAGGTAGACTTCAGATCCAGTTTACTGCAGCACTGCTAAAGTAGCTCCTAGAATTGCCTGTCTCTGTGATATATCAACCCCAGTCTGGTCCTGGGCAGCACAGCCATTGGCCACTCTTCAGGTTTTTTAGTCCTGCTCTGATGCACTTATTAAGAAACAACAGATTTATTTTTTTTTTTTTTAGCTATCTTTTATAACACCAAACTGTGATACTACTTGGCAATTTTAAAAATTAATTTTTTATTGGAATCTTCCAGTCCTTTCCCTGCTTTCCCCCCCAGCTTTCAATTGAGTGGTTAATTTCATCTAAATTCAATAAGGATAGAGTTTCAAAAATATTGAGTTTCTCCAAGTCTTGTCAAAACAGACAGCTGGCAGAGGACAGAGATTCTCTTTGTGTTCTTTCTCAGAGAAAAGCTTAAATGTATCTCAACCCTTATTAGGCAGAAGAGGATCCACACTGCCACTCAGCTTCGAGAGACACCTCAATTGGAAAGCAAACTTGAAATTCTTGAAACTGCTTGCTTTTTGTTGCAAAGAGTCTGACAAAACTCTACCTGCCTTGTTTACTACGAGACTACTTCCTGAAATGCTATAGAAAATGGAAACATAAGAAGTTTGGAACGCACAAAGGAATCACAAATGTGGGATCCTTCATACCATTTCTAAGTGGCACAGCACAACCAAGCCGTGAGGTCATCTCCAACAAGGAGGGACTGACTATCAAAGTCATCCCACTTAGTTTCATCATTAGTTTCAGTTTGTTCTGACAGACTAGAATAGCTCCCAAACTCTGCCAATTGCTGAGGAAGAGAGACAGGTATCCTTACAACAGACCAAGGGTCCAGTTTGTGCTACAGCCCCAATTTTGTGATTGTCCTCTGAACTCTGGCCCTGAAGGTGATACAGGGAAAAATTTCTCAAGCTACTAGCCTGCCTGAGCACAGTTACCACAGACATTACAGGCACAGTGAGAGCCCCAAGAAAAAGAAGATCTACGTTTAATGGGAGCAGGGCTGGATGGAGGAGGGCACTGAGGTGCCCTGTGCAAGTCACTTGCCTGTGACATGCTCCAGGGTGAGGTAAATCAAGCAGATTTCTTGGAAAGGTTACAACACCCTTATCCACTCTGGTACATCCAGCATTTGCAGTAAAGCCTTCTAATACTTACGTGTTGATATTAAGGCAGAAGATACAACCTTATCAATCCACAGAGGAAAAAAGGAAAGATGTTAGATGTATCTAGTGCCCAATCTAGTCTACCATAAAAATAATCTAGCTTTCAATTCTGTACTTTTTGAAATTCAGGATCATTAAAACTTAAAATACTGGAACTCACAGTTCTCACTATCTTCTCCTGTTTCGGCCAAATTTCAGACTCTGAAAAGCTAGGACAATTTAAGGGTGTTGTTTGAATATGGCATTATTCACTAATGCAGTGAATTTTCTATAATCTACAAAACCAGATTCTATGAACTAGATTAAGCGTAATCTGAGGTTAACAAGTGAATATCCTTTCAATGGGATCACTAGAGATGGAGGGCCACAAAGAGAACTGTTTGTGCAGGTTTCCCACAGTTCTGTTAAAACTTTTGCATTCTGACCTGAAGCATCCAACTATTTTGGACTGAAATTGTAAATCATGCTGGATTATGTAATGTTTAACATATTTGGAAGTCAATAAGGAAATACTTCCTTCTTTCGCTTCTTCTAGGAAAAATAAAACATATGTCCTGTCCCCATGCTGCCACAAGAACAATGGAAATGGCTTAGGAATAATCAAGTGTTCTGAATGTTCAAGCTGTTGATTGAGATGTGTAAAATTTACAGGTTTTTATGTCTAAAGTGGAGCTTGCCAAAGTTCAAATTTTCCCCTTTTCAAAAAAAATAATTTCTTAAATCCTGGAACAAAACATTTCAGTCTTATTTGTTTGGGTTTTTGTTTTTTTTTTTTTAGAAATCAGCCTTTCTTCTGAAATTCGAAACAATAACCTCTCTCTTCTGTTCCCTTTTGAAATAATTTTCATTACAGGAACTTTAATTAAGACAGTTTGGAAATTTTTCTATTTCAATGAAACTCACACTCACAATTGTAAAGAAATATTACAGGTAAATTACTGACTCCTCCGGCAAACGGTGGCAGACTCCTGTAAAGCACACAGAGGAACTTTGAATTGATGGTGTGCTTGAAGTGATGTTATAAGCAGTTATTGACATATATACACTCAGAATAATAAACATACTACATTAATCCACTTCAAGTGAGTAAAGACATTCCTGAGGTCTGGACAGTTTTCTGCAGAGTGCTACAGAAAGATAGGGTGCCTGATACTCTTAGAAGAAGTCTCTGCCTAAAAAAAGCATACTTAGCGCTGAGCCTGTCCACAAAGTTTATACCACTCACAGCCGAATAGCCTTTTCATTCTGCAGGTGCAAGGTAAATGTTTCAAATGTTTTTGTCAGAGACGGAGGTACTGAAGAGATCAAGTCGCTGTAAGAAAAAACCCAGCCAGAAGGAGGATTTGCGATGGCCGTGCAGAAGCCTTGCTAGCCTGCTGCCCAGCCAAGCAGCAGCGACAGCAGCTCCTGCTCCTGCCTGGGCTGGCGGTGGACTCAGGTTCCTCGCCCTGAGCCAGAGAAGCAGGATGTGCTGCAGAGGTCACACATGCTGTCTTTGGGAAGAGAAAGCAGGGGGGCTGGGAGCTCTGGTCTGCATGGGGGTTGTGTATGTCTGTGTATGTGTGTGTCTGTCCTTTTAGTGGCCCGTTAGGCAGGAGCGTCAGATGATTTTAGGAGATAGACACACTGCTTCTCTGCTGTACCCTCATGGCAAAGTCCTACAGAATTTAATAGGATTGAAGACAGTTGGATTACATTGAAATATAATATAGTTCCACAGAAAGGACCTTTAAAAGAAAACCTAACACCTATAGAGTTTAATAGCAATGGTTGCCTTCTTACAACATTTTAAAACCAACATATGTGTTTTTAATACAACACTTTATCTCTGCTGTATATTCCTTTGGGTTGGGTTAAAAATGCTATAGACAATTTATCATTCTCTGCCCAGTTATATTGGATTTTTCTATGAAAGGCAGTTGAAGTGACTGAGTAGTAATAGAAATGGACATCTCCATTAAAGAATAAGTAACCATGCAGTTGCGCTGCAAAACCAAAACAGTGCTCTTGCTGGCCTGATCCTTTCTTAAAACAAAATGGTAGCAAGGAAATGCTGGTGAGGTCTTACTCGATGTATTCTGAGTATACCTACTCTTTCTTACCTTTGGGCTTTTGCTAGTTGCATAAAATGTGGTTGGTGCTGAACACACAGAAGGGGAAGAAAGACCATAGCCCCAAAATACTTGCTATCTGAAAGCATAGTTCACCAAAACATAAACGATACATTACATGAAAACATCAATAAGAAATGCCTTTGCATTTATTGGTATGTTTAAATGGATTCTTGTGGAAGTGGCAAGACTCGCATTTGCTCCTGTTACAGAGAGGCTTCCACTAGTAGTGTGAGCACATCACTCCTTTCTCTGCTGGTCTGCCAAGAGGTTCAGCATGAGCGTGAAAGGAAAAAGACTTGCTACAGGATTTCAACAATTTATTACATGATAGGGGCTTATTTTTGTCCATTAATCCCAGACCTCTTTCAAATGAAGACATAAAATTATGCCAAGTTACTGTGTGTGTTGTGATATTGCCAGCTCTTAGCTGAGGTGAGAAAACCTTTCAAATGTATTTCTTTTGGAGCTGAGACACAAACTTGTTCTGTAAACTTGTTCTCTTCCCTAGTCATCCACTCAGTTTACATGGCTTTCTGCTATTAGTTGTCACCTTAACTGCTGAACTGTGGGCCAACAATGTTATTAAACACAGCTTTAAATACTGCTAACGTAAAAAATTTGTATCGAAGATACAATGTGTGACCAAGGAGTACAAAATGAATTTGCTTAATATATAAGACTGAGAGGGGATTTTGTAGAGGAAGTTTGTTAGCTAGAAACCACATTTTATAAAGTTCATGAATGTTTGAGAATTTTTAGTGGAAGATTGTATTTTTCAGAAAAACCTCCAAGCAGTTACTGTTCTAGCTAATCCAAAAGAGTAGACAGAGGACTCCAGGCCATGCAGTAGATTAAAGTAAAATCTTATTATCCCTTATTAAGAGCAAAAAGCAGGTTAGTTGCAATTTAAAAAGAATACTAGTTGGATATATTTAAACCATGTTCACATAACAGGGTTGCAGACATCAAAACAAGCAACTTGGTATGTGAATCACCAGAGGACAGAGGAATTAACTGATCTGTTAATGTGCAAACGTTTTCAAAGTAAATAACTAGGCCTGTGCACATCTGAGAGGAGACTGGAAATCCTACAGAGGTATACAGCTGTTTGAGCAAATAAAACACAGACATGCAAATTCGGACCTGCATTCAAACTTTGCAAAACTGATAAATAACAGATTCTGTTAACTGAACCTAGGCTAGAGAAATAACCACCTTCGTTACACACCCTGAATTGAAGTTCTCCCTGCAAATTACTAAGCCTTGGTCCATTTACTGTCTGACTCTTCCTGCCATAGGAGTTAATACTCCCACATCTTACCTTTAATTTTTCCTGTCAGCATTCAGTGTCAAGTACTGTACCTCTTTATATCCATGTCAGAGAGGGACTGGAGAAAAAAAGGGAAAAACTTTGTTATCTGTTTTCACTGTCCTGCCTGAAATACTTACTCCAGTAAAACAATGATAACAAAAAGTTCATATTAGGTATGCAAAAATGAAACCTCCAAGGTTTTTTTTATTATTATTTTTTTAAAATTCTGATGCACAGAAAGCTCTTTATTCTACCCATTTTTAATTTGCTTCCATTTCACATATGGCTGCTCTCTGCTCTACCATACATGACATTTTTCTCAGCTATGTGTTTCTTTTCTGTGCCCAGAACATTCTCCAGGGGGATTTCTAGTGAGTGCTGTTTCTTTCCAGACTTTTGAGAAGTCTGCCAGAACAAAGCCTTTGCTGCTGCGGGACAAGTCTCAGAAAGTGCTGGCCTAGCTGAGACATCAGGTACACGACAAAAGATCCCTCTTGCCCTCTTCCCCTCCCCACAACCCAATGCCAGCACCTTCTCACCAGCCCCTGTATGCTCCTTGTATCGTGCCCTCTCCCTTTGTGCAGGAAACACACAGCCCCTACAGAGTAGTGAATCACCAGTTTATAGCTGGCACCCTGAAGGCGTTCTTTGGTACCTAAACCCAGAATTAGAATTAAGATAATCCTGCCTCAGGTGAAGGATGCCCAGATAGCCTGATGCCAGCCTCTCCAGGAGATCCTGACCCTCCACCAGAAATTTTACCACTGTATGTGGCAAGCAGTGACATTTCTGTATGACACTCAACGGTGACAGATTTTGGCACTAGGACATGGAAGGCCACAATGACTCAGTCAACAGGAGTTCAGATTTCAGTCGTGAGATAATGTGATGCCTATTGTCCCATTCATGCAGGAGGAGAGATTAGATGGGGTCTAATTAGGCTCCAACTTCATTAAATTTTCTGGGAAAAGTGTTTCCATCTTACAAGGTAAGAAATATTTCTCTCCTTGATCATACTCAGTTTCCAATCCGGACCCAAACTTGCTGGGACCTCTGTGGCATCCCTTGGTAAAAGGATGAGGACAGCTGATAGAAAGGAACATCATTTCCCTCAAGTAACCCAACATTGTATTAAGTCCCTCTTTTCTTTAGCCTCTCCAGGGGCCTTTTCCTATGTTCATTTCCACCTCTGGTTTATTAATGAACCAGACCTTCTATGGAATGGGTATCTGCATTGAACTCCTGCTAAACTATGACAATTTGAACTTAACCTCTTGACCTATCCAATATGTCCTTCACCTGCTGTGGGGAAGGAAAAAAACATCTTAAAGGAGACATGGATCCAGTTTGCTCCTGCTGGTGAGACAAAGACCTTTGGCATGTATACTGCACAAGTACATTGCTTTCATCTGGCCTTTGAAGAACAGTGGGGACTTTAAAGCTGAATGGGCTTAAGAAATATTTAATGATGAACTGTCATTTGCTAAAGGGGGAAGCAAACCAAAATGTACTTGGTTTTTAAATGATACACGTTACTGTTCAGATAAACAAAACCTAAGTTCAGCTGGATCTTCCATCAAGAAGAAACCTAAAACCATAGCTGTTTGTAAACTGGTAGTTCACACAGTTTTTGGTCTTTTTTCTCATAAAAAGATAACATGACCTGCCTATGGAAATAGTGAAATAAAGGGTGGGGTTTTTTAAGAGTAGAATAAAATATCGACATTTATTGCAGCAGATTTACAGCTGATTTTTGTAGTACTACTGACACATCCTATCAGATTTGTAGGTTTACTAATATTATATTACTAGATTTTTGAATCTTATTAGTGGGTTTCAATGTATAGTGTTATTGAATTTGTTGTTTGCTAATACGATATGAGAAATTGTTATGGTATCAATCTTTCCAATAATATTTGCAATTTTAAATCCTTAAAGCATACTCCTATTGTATCACAACCAGCAATAAGATACATGTCTTATTTTTAGTATTGATTTTGCACTGCAAAGCTATCAGGTTTCCATAGTATTTATTCATTTTAATTGCCCCTAGGATGTCACCAAGTTAGTAGGATGTTTATTTTGAAATGCAAGGGGAGGGGGAGGAATATTTTATCAATTTACAGAGAGTTTATAAGACTGAAAATTCTGGAGTCAGCACAACAGCTTAGGGCAAAATCCTGCTGTTATGCAATATGGTTGTTGAGGAGGGGGGAGCGGAGGGGTGCTGGCTGGAGAACCAGCCTACTTGTGCAGAACCGGGCAGAGTAAGGCACCTAGGGAGAAAAAATGTTCATGGAAGGTACCCTGTGGTACATATCCTACATGCTAGTCAGTGCCTAGCAGACCATAGCTGCTATTGGTCTCATAGGTGCTGGGTGGAAGTGTAGCAGGTCCTGGAGGAGGCAGCAGTCTGTGGGTGGAAGGAGGGCCCTCGTCCCTCCCTGCCCTATGTCCCAGCACCCAGCTCTATATCAAGCTATGGAGGGGTGGCGGTTTACAAGTGACAACAGCAAAAGAGACCTATCTTAGTGATTTTACACTACCTTGAAAAAGTTCTGAAATTCTTGTGTATTTGGTTAGAGCAAATATCCATGGATGAAGAAAAATCAATATTTTAGAACTAGGTTTATATGTTATCTTTAAATCACATTCAACATACTATTTATGATATGCATTTTCTCAGGGGATATTGTTTATGCTTATTCTTACAGGAATTTTCTAACATTCACTCATTTATATTTTTAATGATCTCATGCCACTAAAAATTTATGTTCTGGGGGAGCTTAGCTGAACTTTAATAAAAAGCTTTGGACTGAGTTGCTTTTCTTTCCCCGTAAGTGACAGAGTATGCACTACTATTCAAATCTAAAAGCACACTATGACATAGAACCTGGTAAAGAATCCTACAGCCTGCAAAGTAAGACAACTCATAGAGTAACCGATTCCTTCATGAGAAGATAACACTTTACTCAGAAGTTCATTTTTTTTTAATTATGAAATCACTTCAAACAGTTTCAAAATGTAATGGAAACAATATGGTGTGGCTCTTGATGTTGGCTTCTACAATTAGTGTGTTATTAATTAAACTCTCGAGTAATATAATAACTTGACTGTTGGAACCTCTCTTTGCATTTAAAATACATGCAGACTGTGGCTTCAATTATAAATAGACCATAACTCTAAAGGCTTAAAACTGCAAATTAAATTATTCAGAGACAAATTGTCAAATTTATGTTGTAGTCCCAAGAAATTATTTTTGTGCATTTTTATTTTGTTCCATATACTATATCCAAGCATCCTTTTTCACCAGCAAATTTTTGTTGCAGTGGACATGTGCATCTCTTTCTCTATTAACACATGTGCACACACACACACACACGTGCTCACACACTCACAGTTTATTTCCTGAGCAATCATCTGCACATGTTTAAGAAGGGATAAGTTGGTCTGAGACAGAACTAACATCCCGTTATCTCTGTTTACTACTTTTTGAAAAGCTGTTCCACAGAACCGTGATTAGCCACATGACGTTGCAGAGCAACTCCAATGCTCCTGCTTTCGTTGAATCACTGGTAAAATTTCTGCAGTCTCAATGGACTTTGGAGAAGGTTAATGGTTTGGCAATAAGAAATTTTTTTGTAACTCTCAAAACTCATGTTGTTTTCTAGCATGAATTAGCAGTTCGTATGGGAGTCACAGGTCCATCATCCATCTCCAATAAAATCAATTTATGAAGGTGGTTTTTCATACTTACCCTTTAGTCATGGCCAGACTTAACATCTGTTCCCATCAGTGGAAAGGTTCCTATGCACTGAAATAACTTTTGGTTTAAGAACTCAGCTTAAAGACTTTACATTGTTAAGTCATTGGTCAGTGACCTGGAATCTCTGAATTAAAAGAGGTCAAAGCGATTGGGGATGTCCAGCAACAAATGTTACTGGATAATAAATTTTTGACAACCTTGTTTGAGAACATTTATTCAATCAGCTATAGAGTTCTGTTGATTAGATCTATATGGAAAATTTTAACACAGAACATTTTTTTAGAAAAATGGTTTCAAGGCAAGTGACCTCTTTTTTTTCCCTAAAGCTACATGGATATGATTAGGTTTCCTGTAAAAAGAGAAAGTCTTTGAATAAATTATTTTTAGACTTTAGGGCAGATGCTACTTAGTACTGATTGAAACATTCTGCTTGATCCCAAATTTTACAAGTTTCTGTTTTGTTACAAAAACAATGAACAAATGAAAAGCAATAGAATGTTTTAACCAATACCGTATTATAATCTGTCAGCAGATTATGCACAGCTATTTTTGGCATGTGTTGATATAATATAAAAAGAATATAGGAAAATAAAATTAGCTTTGAAACAAAATTCCTACACTTTCCAAAAAAAAGTAGTTTTCTAAATAGTGGGGTTTTTTTTTTTCAGAAAAATGATTTTTTTTTTTTTTTTTTCAAGAACAGGAATAAAATTTTCCTATAGATGAGGAATTTATCATTTTGGCCAGGTTAGACATTCTTCCATATTAATTTTGGACTTTATCTAGCTCAGTATTTTCATGGTTGATATTTGAAGCAGACAGAGGAGAGTTGTGAATAAGGCTATCCCAATTTATTCCCAGTGTCTTATTCCTGTGTTTTCACAAAGAAATAAAACAACTAATTCAAAGCATGTTTTAGAACTAACGAAAGCTACCAATCCTATTTCAAAACACCCTCCTCCCCTACTTGAAGGGAAAGCATAAACTAGCAGTAAATCTTTATCAAGGTAAGGAACAAGCTTACTGATAGCAGTTCAAGTGCTAAACCCACTGAGGGGGAGGGTGTTAGCATCTGTGGATATTGTTTTTGTACCTCCATCAGCACCAAGCTATCTAGTTAACTGAGTTGCCAATACAAAGCTAAACAGCTATAAACCAGTTGCACACAGCTGTATGCATTCCTCCTGCAGAGCCATCTGCAGATTTTGCCACAAATCCAGTGTTGGCTCCAGAGGTTTTGGTGCCCTGGAGAAACTGGGGAATTTCAAAGCCTCCAAGCAGAAGTTTACTTACTCAAGCACAAAACACTGTTCTGTCACCAAAACATTGCTGCCCTCCATGGCTGCCTATCTTACACACATCAATTGCTTTTCTTCAGCACCTCAGAAGGATTTTTTTCTATTGAAAATCCCAAGGAATTTAGGAGTATGCACATCTTCTCTTCTTTCATTTGTCATTGAAATACCTTGCCAATACTGCTAATATTTTGGAGAATATGGATTTTCAGAGATAAGAATTCTGAGTTAAAAGCCTTCCACTTCTCGCTCACTTGGAAACAAGAGACTGAGAGTCTTACCCATTTATGCTGCTCTTATTATTTTGTCTAGATTTTTCAGAAACGCCCTCCCCCACAACTTCTTTTGCAGGAGATGCTAACGTGGCTCCTCAAACATAATAGTTCTGTCATCCAGGATGACAAATCTGCACCAACCATGAGACATGCTGATAAGAACAACAACATCCCATTATCTAGATCATAAATATGTACCCTGTCTTGCAAATTGGCCATGGATTTGTTACCTAAGATAGGAGAATCCACCCACCTGCCTTTTGCCATAAGAACAATGGCTATGAATTGAATCATCTAATCTTGGAAAAGAAGTGTGAGGAGGACTTCCAAAGATCATGTAGCCTTTCCTTATGTCTCTGAGGAGGATCAGCACAGTGATGTTTGCCACAGGTGCTTGTCAAACATCTTCTGAAAGACTTACAATGGTGACAATCCCTGTCTGCTCATTTTCTTGCAGCAGAAGGTAGCATTGTGCAGTTGATTTTAGATATTAATGGTTGAACCTTTAAAATCTCTTTTTTGTTGTCCTGGTGGTGGTGCAAACCATGTCTAGTACTGATTTCAAATTTCCTATAAATCCTGAAGTGAGACCTAAAGTCAATCCTCGATTATCTGGCATTGAAGTATGGACAATTTGCATTTTCTTTCATCTGTTACTTATACATTATTATTGTTACTACTGGCAATGAGAGGAAAGGGTTAATGTTTCTATTCAATTAAGAATTTGCATACTGCACTTCAAATACTGAGACAAGGAAGAGTCACAAAGAACAGGTTTTTTTCATTAAAAACATGCTCAAATACTTTATTCTCTGTTAGTCACAATGACTTGGAGTAATCTTTATATTATCTTCAAAGACTTTCGGTAGCCTTGATATCACATCATATTTAAAACAGAGATAGGGTCATTAGCTTCATTTCATCTTGAACATCTTAAAGGCCTTTTTGTGAACTGCATTGTAGGCAGGCACACCTGGTAAAAACATATATAACTCTTACTTTCAAAAAATTACAACAGTTGGATGCAATACTGTTCCATGTTTGTACACAAGAAGTTTTACACAAAGAATAACACATGCTTTGAAGAGTGTTTTCTCCATACGTAGATGAATTTCCCAACTACTCATTCTAAGCATTGATAGGGATTAAGCATTTTTGAGTGCATAGCCTACAAATAATTTTCTGAACTACATTTAAAAATATTCATAATGATTAGGCCATAAATAGATGTATTACTAACATTCATTGGTCCCTGGATCAAGAACTCACCAGGGAAAAGAGCAGAGAAACATGAAAGCTGCTTCAAGAAAGTTGCAGGGGCAGAAAAAAAACTTAATGAAGATCTAGTACAGTCGAAGATGTTACAAGGATAAAAAACACTTAATTAAGGGATAATCTCTCTTACTTTGTAGTATTGGAGCAATAAATGACTGCAGAGATTGAGTAATCAACAAAGCTAAAATGAGGTCTTTAAACAATCTTCAAACTTGTTTAGCATGCTTGTGACAAAGCAGGCAAGATTATTCCAAAATCTCTAGTGATATAAATACAGACAACTCCACTGATGTTGTTGCAATTGCACCTTCTATATCAGCACGTATTTTAACTTAGTTTTCTTTCCTCCCTTGTAAGGGAACTTACTTATTTTGCAATGCCATCTTGGTGATTGCATGCTGGTTATTCAAGAGACTGGAGAGGAGGAACTGAAGTAGTGTAGTTATCAGGTACTGAGTGTAATCCCAGCCCCATTGAGTCCACAGAGAAACTTCAGAGGCCAGATTCCTCACATCAGATGCACAGGATTGGTTGGCCTATTTGTGAAGGGAAGAAGTTCATACCTAAGTGCTTATCGATACACTTCTAAATTAGTAATAGAGGCCTGATATTCCAGCAGGGAGAAGTATTCACATATCCAATTAAAATCCAAAATAGCTATGACAGTTTGAAAAGCAATTGTATCTTTACTTTTAAGAAACATCTTCAAGGGATCCAGGATTCAAAATGCTGGCCTCTGCCTTCCTGGATCAACTGGCTGTTACAGACTGGTAGCATTGTGAGAAATAATGGTATTATACAGAAAATACCTTCTATTCAGTGGAAAACCAATGAGTTTCCTTCTTTCCTTTCTTAATTGAGATTGGCATATGCTAAAACATTAACTATCCCTCCAACCAGCTCTCTGAATCCAAAGTTGGCAGTTTCAGTCTGTCTCTAGTTACCACAATTCAGAATTGCACATAATTTTTTTTTTCTCTTTTCCAAAATAAGCTAGATTTTTTTTTTTACTCATCAAGGACTTGAGACCACTTAATTATGCTGAGCAGTGCTTTACTCTGGGTGTAGTCCTATTGACATTTTACCCAGTATATGTAGTGCTGCCGGATTTGTCCTGTAGATGATTAGAGACTATTCCATTAGACTGTCATATCCTATTTAAACAAGGGGTCATTTTTTAAATCATCTGCACTATATAAGGAGATACCCTTTGATTTGAATGGTAGAAAAAGAACATTGTTTAAAGAAACACAAACTGTTGTTGTAAAGAGCTCATAAAGATGAAAGTTTGGAGACTAAAATTCTCTGTTTGTGAGCCAGAGAGTGGGAAGGCAAAACTTGTATTCTGTCTCCTGCTCAGCGTGTATTTACTTTAAACCTAACTTCAAGGTAGAAACTAAACTCTTCTGGAAAGAGTAAAGAAAATATCTCTGTGTACTGCTTTAAAGTTAGGCTTCCTTTAAGCCAGCGCTGCTACAGGTGCCAAACGGTGTGTGTAACTGATGTTGAATAAGGTCTATGTGAGTCTTAGCTGCGATCAGCAAATTCATTTAAGCACTCAGGTTAATACTAAACTCAAGCATTAATAGAGGAAAATGCACTCCCAGAGACTCATTTCTTTGAACAAACGAGTTATGCAAGTAAATGGCATTTTGGCTATATACCTTTTGCACTTAAACAGGAGTGCATAAGGAGAGTTTAATTAAAAATCTAAAACTATTCCCTTGTCCTGTGCCTGCATGCATCCTAGGGTTAGATAAGTGATTCTTTTTTTTTTTTAAATCATGCAGAATTGCTGTACTGTTGTGCCAATAACCACTACTTTTTACATTAGTTGAACACTTTCTGGTAATGCCACACATCAGGATGTTCCCATGGAAACAATGGAGGAAGTAATATCTTGGATTGATGCAATAATAGGGATGTGGAACCATAATGGTCCATGGTTCAAATCATAACCAAGTCCCCTTCTAAGCTCTTATTTGGTCTCCCTTTATTTCAAATACATGCTTTAACTTTGGTTGGAGTATTATTTTGGTCTGAAATATTGCCAGGCTTAATCAGAAGGCACTGAGTTGGCGATAAGTAGTGTGAAGAAAGTAAGTTATGGCTTTAAGTTACATTTGAGTTACAGTTTGTCAGAAATACCTTGGTTTGGACTTACCCATCAATAACAAACATTCCTTTAAGGTTTCTAGCACTCACACTGACTTCTTAAAGCACGTTCAAAACTCTGAGAACTGTCACAGTATAAAAAAAAACTTGTGTGCATTACTTAACAAATTTGCTACCATGATATTCTTAAACTCTACCTCAAAGACACAAACAACAAAGAAAGAGAGAATGAATAGGGTTCCTTTAGCTTACACTTGCAGAAGGCAAAGGTAGCAGAGTGCATGTGTTGGGTGAGAGGGAAAAGTGGAGGCCAGGACACTGAGATTTCCAGAGAGTAATCATTCCAAAAAACTTCAACTCTTCCATCAGAATTTGTTATTTTTGTTATCTTTTAATGGAGGTTCCTTTTTATGAGGAACTTGAAACTCCTGATACTATCTATGAATTTTTGCTTAAGTTTCCTTGGTTATTGAGAAGGTATGAGGCAAGCATGTCTCTATTTTATTTCCATTAAGTTAACACAGCATTGGTCTGGCTTTCTAGAGTTAGATAATCTAAAGATATAAAGTAAAAGCCTTGAGATAGGGTACTGAGGCACAGCCAAACCTTAAGAAAAAAATTGACATAAATCATATGTTTTTCTTACTATTAAAGTCACAGTGCAGAAGTGAAGTTCCTATATCTCAACACATGGCTTTTAAGCAAGTAAAGAATGGTATAGCATGTGCACCAAACGACAGTTTGATTAAAAGGGTACTCCTAAGCATTTTAAAATACAGAAGCAAACTTTTTAAAGAGATACAACTGCCAAAACAAACAAATAAAAGCAACTATAAATTTGGCAGTGAATCAATATAGTATTTCCTGCAAAAAGGTGATAATTCTTTTTTTTGTATGCAGTGTTATCTTTAAGTATCAGCAACAGTGAATGATCTTACACATGCAAAATCTAGGCATGCTGGGCTGTTTATGAGAACACGATCAGATCTCAAGGTTGAAGCTAGTACATACTAATAACATGTATTTCAACTACCTTGTGTGAGCTCATTCTGTTAAACTAGTTTTTGACCACAGACATATAAAGAGCAAAGTTTCTGGTAGCACCTAATTTTGGTAAGATGGATATGGACAAACATTTAAAAAAGACAAGAAAAGTTACAGTTTTCTTTGGAAATTGTGAAATCTGTGTAGCATATGACAGAGAAGCCCAGTAGTGTCACTCAGGTATACCTGGCCCTGTAGCCAAAATCCAATTGACCAAAAGGTCCAGGGCATAATCATGGCCCTCTTGGATTCTGTGGCAATATTCCTACTGAGTTCAAAAGAGTTAAAATTTCACCCCATTTGTGAATGTTAGCTCTTTGAAAATAAATAGCTCTTTGGCATGGACTTTTTTTTTTTAGAGGAAGCACTATTATTTTTGAATGACATTAACAAATCCAAGGCCAGTAAGTTTCAGTAGTTTGGAAACTTTGGTTCTTGCTGCATATTTTACTTAGAAACACAAACTCCTGCAGACCTTTCCAACAAGTCCTCTAATCCCTCTGCTCCCTCCACTGGCTTCCCACAGAACTCTGCATTCGTCTGAAGGCCTATGTTCACAAAACCTCAGATCATATTATTAAAAGATCAGTGAAATACCGGTCCCCAGACTGCCCTTGGCAACTTCATGCCCCTGGCTGACCGGGTTTCTCCACAAGGAGAATGTGCAGTTGTTGCTTGTACAGAACAGGGAACTTCACACAAAACTGGTGCGAACTGGCCCAAACAGACCTCAGTTCATTGGCGTATCTTCCTCTTTAAACACAAGAGGCCTGTCATTAACCTCACCTTTTGTAATGCACATGCACACACACACACACACAGCAATCTTTGCATGGATGTAAGTTTAGCAAATATAAAATGATGCACTCAACTTTAGAAACATCTCATCTGGCAAGAAGAAGAGAAGTAAACAAGTGGTTTCTGTTACTATCTTTCTTTAGCACACTGTTATAAAACACATAGATAGTGAGTTTAATAAAGTTGGTAATAAATATGATATGAGAGTCTGCACAGATGACAGTAATGGAAGACCAGGTGGAAGTGAGTCAGTCAGCTTGTCTGTCCTCCTGCTCCAAGGCAGGATGTACGGAAAGTCCAAATACAGACAAACAGACATTTCTACAGTAGGCCCAATCCTGAGCACAGTGAAGTCAAAATTTCCAGCTCAGCATCCTTCCTGAAAAATTGTCTTCTTGGAGGCCCTTCCTCTTCCAAGGACGTGTATGACAGTCAGTAATAAAATGTATTCTGTCAGCTATCAAAAGGAGGTTTTCATATGCAACTCCACACAGAAAAGTTTCATCATTGTGGACATAAATCAGCTTTGCTCCACTAAACAATAGGCTCAGAGGCTGGCCAAAAAGACCCACAACAAAATTAGCATTGAGAGTGTTGACCAGGGTAAGTATTCTGCTTTGTCTCAATGGAAACTGGCAGTGCTGCAAGCTGCAGAGGCCACTGGTTCTAATCGAGCTTGTCTTGATAGTTTCCTCCTCCTTGTCAGCAGCTGGACAAAAGCAGAATTAATGCCTAAGCCCATCTGTACTAGTTCAGTACTGGGAAGAGGAGTTTCCATGAAGCCATGAGATAGACCTTTGGGAGTAGGCAGGATGCTATAACAGACAGCACGCTGAAGGCAAGAGACAGAGACTTGGGGTTAGAAAAGGAGTTGTTTTTGTGGCTACAGCCCTGAATGAAGTCATGTCTTAGCTGAGGATTTTATGTGTAGCCTTGCTGGTTTTGCCATCTCTACTTAAAGGGAAAAGAATTGGTATACTTACTGTGTACTAACAGTAGCTAAATTCTTCATCCTTGGTCCATGCTTAGATAGGTCCATATCACATATAGAGTTCAACATATGCTTAGCTTGGCATATGCAAAACATCTTATTCAAATCAAAGATTTGATTGACAGTGCCTAGTGTTAAAAGCATATATATGTCCATAAGGACTCAGGGCAATACATTCTTAGAACAAGAGCTGTTCTTCACACCATGCCTGTACAGTACCTAGCCCAGGGAGGCATATCGTTACTGTGAAATAATAGTAGTGTGCTAGACCAGGAATTGCTCCGAGTTTGCCTGCCAGTAAGAAACTGACCCCATCTCAAGTTCCCAGCATTATCATACAGCAATGGAATGAGATTATTGTTTCCTCTAATTTGAAAATTGGTGGTAGGGCCCAAATGCCTCTACTCAAATTCATTGTGATAGGTGCTGCATAACAAAGAGTCATTTTTGTTTCTTCTCCAAAGAATTAATCATCACTGTTGGTGGCACAGGCACTAACCACTACCATCAGCTGAAAAGTTTATTATGGATTGCTTCTTGAAATAAAACATAACTTTTATTGGAAGTTTAAAGATAAATAAAAACAGCTGGAGGGAAAATACTATTAAATACTCTGATGAGCCCCATGATGTTCCACTTAAAGAAAAAATTCCTCTTGCTTCATTTTAAGGACTCTAGTCTGCTGTGTTAAAGTTAGCTTTTCTTTCATGTGGGACAAGTGAAGCTGAAAAGGCAATTTACTTAAAACTGTGTATTGAAATTGCCGCTTACAGGAGCTTATGGTCAGTGCAGTTCCAAGAATCCTTCACTATTTCTGTAATAGATGGTCCTTCAACTTATGCTTTCTCTATTACTTTTATGTAGCTTTCCGATTACACTTCTTTTACAACATTTTAATTGTTTGCTTTCTGTGGACAGACAGAACTCCAAATATTCACAATCCGCTCATCTTTGAAAGTGACACTACTCTGTTCTGGGCACGGGGTTTAAATTATTAACAGAAGATAAGCTCACAAATAAATGCTGGCTGGGACCAGCCATGGGATAAGAGTACAAAAAACAGCTCATGCCAGCAGACCTCTTATTTTCTGCACCCTGCAACGGGACCACGTTTCTGGCTTCAAGAACAGTTACCTGGAATTGAGGAAACACCCAAAAAGTCCAAAAACAAAGAAACTCAAATGAAGTTATTTGGTAGGAATACACAGATAGGGAGATGATTTACAGGGTGCAGTTAGTCTATATCTATGCAAGCTCTTGTAAAGAGGTGTAATAGCATTTGTTGAACTCTTTAGGTTCTTCTAGGATGTTTTTCACTGTCACATCTGATCACTTTCACATAATGAGGTGAGTGCTAGGAAAGGTTCAGTTTTCCTGTTTCTTGAGGATCCTCTAAAGACCAGGCTTGCCTCTTAGCAGACAGCAAGCCCAAGAGACCAACTTCTGATGTGGCCAAAGTGCACAGGCTGGAGCATGTGTGACCCTGCGGGCTGGATGCTATCAAGCAAGCTCAGATAGGCTGCGTCCAAACTGGTGGTGGGTCAGCAGAGGGTGGGATGCTAGGCATGCCACACTTACAGCTAACTTGGTATGTCCTGCCAGGAAAAAATCAAACCACCTCTTGGGAAGGGCAACAGTATCTCATGGTGAAATGTATCAGAAGCCCAAAGGGTAATGAAGCTGTGCATCTCCTCACTTCCCACTCAAGGGAAAAGCCTCACTCTTTGACCCTTAGAGGTTGTTTAAATTTCAAGAGCTGCCCTAAATCTCGGAGTAATTACTAGTTTCAACTGGAGGAAGATTTTGTTGATCCCAGAACATTGTCTCTATGATTTTCCTCAATAAAGACAAAATTGAAGCTAGTTTGGATAGCTAAAACCAGCATGGATTTTTCATCTTTGTTTGGATGACTGTGTGTTTGAAAGAACTCAGGTAGCTTTCATATCTGTGTTGTCCATTTGCTACTTCACAAAGGACTGATTACTCTTGTCAATAAGAGGTCAAGACTCCTTCAGGTTGTCCAGAACTACTTGGGGAGTAGGTAAGTACCCTGAAGTTCAGTGCCAATGTCCGGATGACTGGAGGACACAGAAAGCCTGGATCCACGTTGTTTAAGAAGGCCTCCCAGACTGATGCTGTCTTTTTCACAGAGGAGTTATAACAACTTATCACAGCTCTTGTTCTTTCTTCTGGTTGGTGCAGGCTGCAGACACTCAGGACTAACAAAGCAACTTATCATGCTAGCAGGATTTAGAAATTTAGATGGCAGCTGTGAAAAGGGTTAGATGGCTGAAATGCAGCCTCCTGCCACAGGCTTTGGGTAGTTTGCTGTGTTTCTCCTACTTCTATTAGTATTCTTCTGGGAAGTCCAGCTACATGACGATCCCAAGCAGCACTAACTGGTTATCTTCAGCAGAAATAAGTAGAAAAAACAGAATAGAGAGCAGACAGTTCTAACCAGAAAACAAAGCGAAACAAATCTTAGTTTTATTTTATTTTATTATT
>NW_009593698.1:51234-51460 GCF_000690535.1 Cariama cristata
CTGAATGACTCTCTTCATGTTTCCATTTTTGGATATGCAGGGTTTACTGAAAGATTTCTATGAGCTTGTTTATCATTAATACAATACCTATGTTTACAAAAATATAATAAGAAATTAAATAATGTGATGCTGAATCCTTTCACCAGTTCTATTACTCTGGTTTCACTTTGGGGGGAATTCTAAGTTACCATTTTAGCATTCTTAAATGAATAAATAAATAAATGAA
>NW_009593698.1:51484-52721 GCF_000690535.1 Cariama cristata
AAAAAAAAGAAAGAAACTAAATACAAACATTTCACAGTTGGATTTTTCTTGTTTTAATTTACAGTTCCCTTCATCCTCCTGAAAAGGATCTTGTATCTTTTCCCCTGAAGAAGCCCTGTGTTCAACTTTCAGGAAACGTACACTTTTCTTATAAATTAAATACTTCTATTAAATTTCCTGTAAAGTCACTGCAAAAATAAAACTTTCCAGTTTTAAGAATCTTCACCAGTATTTCCCCAAAGCATTAATTTTTACAAATACTTTATTGGATCTTATATCACAAGCCTCAAATATGTCTATATGATCATTATACATTTTTTATTTTTTATGCAATTCCTTGAAGCTCAGATTTTTTAAGGGTCTGCTATCTGTGAATAACAGCAGCAATTTAAAATCTCTTCTGTTGGGATTAAATTTCAAAGCCATTGAAATTATATGGGAAATGCCAATACATGTGGTGTGGAAACAGGGAAGGAGGTTACTGTCAAGCTGGTAAGGAACTTGAGTGAAATCCCAGCTTTATTGCAAAAAGTGCAGGTTTTCCCCCGACTTTCTAGATTCCAGGACTGAATTCTAATCACTATCAATGTGCCTTATGTAGAATTAGATGAGGTCTGAGTTTAATTGTCTGATAAAACTGTCATAATGTAAAGGGTTATTTAAAAAGTATATTTGCAACCAGATTTATATAGGGAAAGGAGAGTATGCAAGTCATTTCTCCTCCTTATAGTTGTGACAATGGAGAAAAACAATGACACTCTCCTCAAAACACCAAAGGGTAGCTGGGGAGAAAATAGACCAGGGCTCTACTGTGGCAAAAAGGGGAAATATGAATATGGCAAGGCTGAGGGAAGGAATATAAAATGTCTCTGACTAGAATTGGAAGATTTACTTTCTTTATGCATTGAGAAGCACAGGAGGAGTAAGCCTCCTGAAGGACATTGGCTTCAATAGACTTCAGTGAGAGTTCAAGACTGGGCCTTGTTCTCTAAAGGAACAGAGCAGTATAAATGCGTGTCCCCGTTAGACGCACTGTACACAAAGAGAGGAGTAAGAGTTATAACAGTAGCATGCTCTCCTCCTCTCTCAGCTGTGTGATCAGAGAGGTCAGAGCCTCCCTGTTCACTGTGAACAATGCCTTGGAGCAGCAGTCAGGAATCTGTCACTCCAGAGCCACATGCTGCTCTTTGGAAGCAAAATCCTTCCAGCCTCTGGCATCAGAGCACTTGGAAACAAA
>NW_009593699.1:0-269 GCF_000690535.1 Cariama cristata
GAAGCCTCTGGGAAGAGTTACCGCATCCGAGTGACTTTATCCCTTGCCTGGTACAGCGAGGGCCGGCCGGCGCGGTTCTGCCTCCAGATGAGCCCCTGTGGTTGAGGGCACCTCCGGCGCGTTGTCTGGAGAGCGCTGGGGAGCCGGGGTGGCCGGCTGCTCCCTCGCCGGGCAAACATGACCCAACGGCGATGGGATGTGCCTGGCACCGCGTAGGCTCTGCCACATCACCACTCGCCGCCGCGGGAGGCAGGCTGGGGGAGGCTCCG
>NW_009593699.1:307-700 GCF_000690535.1 Cariama cristata
TGTGTCCAGGTTGTATGTGGCATCGGCACTTTGCCGCCGAGCACCACCAGTTTGGCAGGCTGGCGCTTGCATTTAAACAAATTGTGTTTTCTTCTCTGTTATAAAGCCTGCCCTTCGCCTGGAGGAGTGGGGATTGCTGCTCTTTTTCTAGATTTGCAAACAGGCTGAAATAATAGCTCCGGGTGTACCCATTTATCTCTGCGTCGATCTCGCCGTGCATCCCATCTCATCCCACTCTGTCACCCGGTCCTCTAATATCTCAGCATCTCCCTAAAGCAAGAGATGACAATAAAGTGTAAATGGGGAGTGTTGGCTCTGGAGCATAATGATGGCAATTTAGATGCCAGCCATAATTTCCCCGCCGTTGCCCCAGGTAACAGGAGCCGTTGTCTC
>NW_009593700.1:0-1372 GCF_000690535.1 Cariama cristata
AAAAAGAGTAGCTATATTTTCAGAAAGTGCAGCTACTTAGTAGAAACTTAACTGAAAGAAAAGCTCCGGAGAGGAGAAATAGTCCTGTTTTAGCCAAACCAGTGTCTCCCCTGAGCTTCGGTCTCTTCTGCACGAAAGGAGCCAGTGAAGGCGTCTTCTTGTAAAGGGCAAACCCGCACCCTTCCTCCCGGTGCAGAGTTGTACCACCCCAAGGGAAGGGGGTAGGACACCACCTTAGGGGGGGCGTGCAGGAGAGAAGCACCACGGTCCCTATCGACCAGACCTCTCGCGGCTCTGGGCTGGACCCAAACCAGTAGTGTCACAACGCCGTTCCCATCCGAAACCCGCGCTGATGTGCAGCGGGGTGAGCCGAGGAGCTCTGGGCCCATCACCGGGGGAGATGGCTGAGCCGAGAGGAGCCCGGGTTCAGCTGTTGCGCAGGAACCATGGTGTCTTGCAGCTTGTTCCATCACTTCACACGCGTGACGATTGCTACCTGTGGCAGAGACACTGGGACCTTGAAAACAAGCGCCGTTATCCCCACCTTGGTGGTGTGGAAACCAGCTTACCCAGAAACATCAGGTCTCCCTACTTTCCAAATGACAAGAGGTTTCTATCCCTCAGTGTATTAAACTCCAGCTTTTGAACTTGTCAGCTAATTTTTAGCAAAATTGGAGAACAAGTTTTGTGAAAACAGAGAGAGAGGCGCACACATGCACACAGAGGATGGGGCGGTCAGCACACACGTGTGACCACGGCAGGCTTGAAGACTGTCCTCTTTTTCTGCTGTTACCCTAAGGCTTATAAATGCTTCTGAAAACCCGTGGTTTCAAAGGCAGAGTGATACCGAGCACAGCACCGGTGTTAAACTGCAGAGAGCCACAACTTTTCCTAAAGGAGCAAGTCTCTCCCTTTTGGGTAAGCTTGGAGGAGCAGCACAAAATAAAGCCCAACACAACCCCCAACATCTCATCTCATTGAATTATCAAATGTCGTACAGAGCTAATCAGGCAGAGCACCGTACCTTTACTGATCCCATGTTATTTGTTCATTTATTTATTGTCCTTTTCCCTGCGCAGCCGATGGAAAGAGAAGGATCAGCCGATGGAAAGAGATGGATCTGCTTCCCCTGGCCTTTCTCACAGCTGAGCCGAGCAAGCAAAGGTGACACCAACGTTTTTCGGGCACCATTAGGACACTTTGCAGGCGGTAGCGGCTGCTGCACGCATCTAATTTGATGGCCGACCTCATCCAGACTCGCACCTGGGTCACGCTGCCACCGGGATGGTTTTTGGCAGGGCTCAGGGGAGGTAATCCTGGGGGGCAGGACCTCTGCCACGACGGCTGGGCTGCCGTTCTTCATCCCACCTCA
>NW_009593700.1:1405-2560 GCF_000690535.1 Cariama cristata
CCCAATCTGCCGCGTCCGTGCCACCTACCTGCCCGCTGTCCCGGGCTTTGTTCGGCTTTGAGACCTCATACCAAGAGTGAACCTCCGAGAACCCAAATCCTTTTGTGTTTGCGGCAGCAACCTTGCCACCTGGATCTCTGCTGGTGAGAAAACAAGATTCCCTGAAGGATTTTTGCCTGTAGACAAATATTTACACCCTTAACACCATGTTTTCCCCTACTTGAAAGTATTTTCCTGGTGTGGTTTTTTTTGTTTGGTTGGTTTTTTATCCTGCTATAAGAACCTCTGGCTAATGCACGTAAACTGCTTTCTCCTTTCCTTGGTACGTGTGCTGTATGGGTGGGGGTTTTTAATGGTTTGGTTAAATTCTGGCAGCTCTACCTGCTTCCCTCCCCATCCCCATCCTGCAGCCTTCAACCCACAAAGCCCATTCAAAGGGAGCTGCGAGCTCCCAAACACCAGCGGGTTTCAAGCCGGCTTGTCTCCAAAAAGGAGCATCCCGTTAATACATCCCACTTCTCCCTGGGGATCTGGATGGAGTCGAAGGGGAGAGGCAGGCAGCAAGGGGCAGAGCGCACCGACTGCCTCAGCATCCCTCTCCCTCAACGCCAGCTTGGGTCTGAATTAAAAATCAGTATAAAAATATAACCCCGGGGTGTGATACCGCACCCCTATGTGCCGAGAGAGACCATCGCTCGCTATCAATGCGTACTCCCGAGGGCACCACTGCGGCCAGGGCCTCCGCAACAAGGATTTAAGGGTTCCCTTAGCAAATGGACTCAATATCTTTTGAGTTTATTCCTTGGGGGGGTGTCTTGCTCCTTCACATCACTCGAGGATAGGACCGACAAGCATCGCAGCACCCGGCTGAGCTGGCAGGGCAAAAGTTTTCAAGCAAAGAACTGGAAATAATTTATCTTAGCAGGACAGCGAGAAATACAACCTGCGGAAAACCACCGCCCCGGGAAGGCAGAGGGGAGATCACGGTGGGGGCGAAGTCCGTGGCTGACACCTCTCAGGGACAGAGGGAGGAGGATGGATGAAGGACGGGGAAAGAGAAACCCGTTGGTGGCAAGTAACTCCTCGCTGGGAGGAAAGGCTGCGTGCAGGAGCCGGAGGAAAGCAACAGGCCAGAGAGAGCCTTGGGGAGGTGGG
>NW_009593701.1:0-302 GCF_000690535.1 Cariama cristata
TGTCATTATCATGGTGTCACTGCTTCTGACAATGACTGCTCTTTGATTTCTCCTAATTATGTCGATCTTCAGCTTACCACTTTCTGGTTTTGCTGTCAGTCTCCCACCAGACTGTGGTGACTGATGAGGGAAGTGTGCTCCTCGATGCCCTGCCCAGGCTGCGCAGGGCGCAGCAGTGGCACAGCTTACTGTGCACATGGAGGGTGTCAGTGCAGGAGCCCGCTCCTGGGTGTGAGAGCCTGCCCAGCACTGCCAAAGCCTCCTGGCAGAAGGTGAGACACTTGTTGCAAGTGGCTGGGGAA
>NW_009593701.1:323-6923 GCF_000690535.1 Cariama cristata
AGATGGCAAGAATTACCTGCAGCTGCAGAGCAGTGGAAGGAGGGAAGGCCAGCGAGCACGGCTCATCAGCCCCACCATCTATCTGCCCCGGAGCGCTGTCTGCATGGTCTTCCAGTACCAGGCATGGGGCAGCAACGGGGTGATGCTGCGGGTCTGGCGGGAAGCCAGCCAGGAGCACAAGGCACTGTGGGTCATCACAGAGGACCAAGGGGAGGAGTGGAGGGAAGGCCGCGTCATCTTGCCGAGTTATGACATGGAATACCGGGTAAGATGCTCAGGGAAGGTGTGCTGGACCAGGCAGGCATCTCCAGCATCTTTATTTCAGTGTTTCAGAGCCAGGGCCCATTCATCATTAGGGAATGTGGCTGTTTTCATTGTGTTTCTTGAGTTACCATAGTAACTAAATGACATGGTGTTTGTTATTCAGAGAGTGCCTGTCTTCTGCAGACTTGGGCCTTTGTTCAGCCTGTTGCCTTTTATATTTCTTAAATCTCCCACTTTGCAAATATTTTCCCTTCTTTTTTTTTCATTTTGTTTTGTGCATTTTTCCCACCTCAGCCGATGGTCATCAGATAGTCTGACCAGAGGCAGGCGCACGGCTCCAGGGAGCAAACCCAAACCCTGCAGCCAGGAGAGGTGGGAAGCTGGGAGTGGGCACGGCCAGCTCTTAAAGGCAGGCAGCAAACAGCTCTTCTCCAGCCTCAGCTGCAAGTGCTGACATGGGAAAAGGAAGAGGGAATGCAGTTCATTTGTGAATCTACTTCTCAGATAGCTTAGACCAGATCAGAGAGCTGGGTGCAGCACTGTGGGATCAAGGCCCTGTCCCACTGTCAGGAGGTCAGTCAGTGGAAGAGAAGGGATGAGCTGGAGGGAGCCGTGCTGCTCGCTGCAGCCACCTAAGTCCCTCTGGCATGGTCGTGTCAGCACCCCACAGAGAGGCTGCTGCTTCCAGGAGTGCCTTTGGCTGGTTAGCCCTTTCGGGCAGTGTGTGGTTTGCCAGGGAGCCAGGGCTACTGTTGTCATTTGTTAACGAGCGTCAGCATGGCATCCAGCGCCCTCCAAAGCAGAAGACGACATGTACTTGCAGGCTTGAGCCAGCACTTTGATGAGCACGCCAGCAGGAAGCCTTGCTCCAGCCAGCTCCCAGCCCCAACTGTGACCTGGGGAGCTGCTGCTCTCAGGCCACTGACCCCTCCAAACTGCTGCCTCCCACATAGGTTGACGACTCGAGCTTGGGTCCAACAGCTCTGCGCAGTCAGGTGCCCAGCCCTCCTTGCCAGCAGGCGTGGGTCTGGGCTGCCCAGGCACCTCAGATGAAAGGGGGCAGCTAAAATGGGGAGAGGAGGTTTGTGAAATACATAGCCCTAGGAAATTATTTGGACCCTTGGGAGTAGGCAGGGAGATATAAAGTAAAAGCTTTGTAATGGAGCTGCGTGACTAGTTTGCATGTGTGTTTGGCTTTTTAATATAATGGCAATAAACGCAATATGCCTACAGATAAGAATGATGGGCACTGGCTGACTACTTTATGCGTTAAATGTGAATATACCAGCATTACCTAAATAATGGCATCATTATGTAAATAATGCAAGTCTCTCCACTCAGCAGTTCTTAGAGCTAACGACTCTATTTATTTTTGTAAATATATTTTGCCTGTGATTAAGTAGGAATAAATTGACCCTTCTCCTCTAACATTCCAATACTTCTTATGTAATGTTGATAAGAACAGCACTTTACAGTTAGCGTAGCTGTGCATTTTGTGTCCTTCCCTTCCTTTTTCTGATCATAGCCCAGTTAATACCACAGGCCAAATCTGCTGCTGCTGTAGGTCAGTGTTACACCACTTGCATCGTTTGTGCAAGGGCCAGGGAGTGGTCTGCAATGCAGAACGTTGATTCACTGAGTCTTTATTCCATGTAAGAGGCATTTAATTGAACAAATTGCAAACCAAGTGCTGCCAGGCCAGGTAACAATCTCTTCACTGAACCCATGGCTGCAGAGCAGCTTTCCCCGGGAAAGAGATGGCAGAGGCAGGGCAAGGAGTCAGGACTAGTCTCAGGTCATCTGCAGGTGTGCAGGGAAAGCCAGGAGCAGATTTCCTGCCCTTTCCCTCAGGAGCAGCAGCCACTCTCTGTCTCCCAGCGTAGCATTGACATTTCTGTCCTGATTTCTCACAGATTGTGTTTGAGGGATTTATACGCAACGGCCACTCGGGACAGCTTGCCCTGGATGACATCCGGCTAGACACTGACATCCCACTGGAGAACTGCATGGGTATGTGCTCTGTCCGGCCGTGGGGGCCAGAGATGGCGGGGGCGGCAACTGGGGCTGGAGAGCCGTTGCTCACAGGCTGCCAGTGGGCCACTTCTCCTCTATTGGAGTTACCGGGAGTTTCTGGACCTCAGCTGGGACTTTCCCTGCCCATGAAGGAAATGACAGGGACTCAAGTCTCAGGGGGACAAGGGCTCTGGCTGTTTGGTGTGAGAGGCAGGAAGCACATGTCTCTGTCGCACAATGCTGAAAGAGCAGCTGAGGGTTACCAAGGACTATTCTATGTGATAAGGACATACACCAAATTTAAAAGGAAGGCACTGGACAAAAGAAACCAGCTGTCAGTCAGTATTACACGCTTAGAGTGGCTGATGAGTTCAAAAGGAGTATTCTCTAATAAGAAATAATATAGCAGAGGGGTTTTACAGCAGTGTTAACAGAATAACAAAAGAAATTTTTGTCCTAGAATTCACCGTTCCCCAAACCAGGCCAAAAGCCAGGTAGATTCATTCAATGTGAAAGACAGAGAGGACTTTAAAAAAATAAAAAAGACAGCAAAAAAAGTATGCTTTAGCAGTTTGCTGGTGGAGCCATTGCCCTGCCCGATTCCTCTGGCTGACGTACCCATGCATGCACTCTGATGGCTCTGGTCACCATCTAGCTTGGATGTGGATTTAGAGCCATCCCAGTTGAGCGTGGGACCAGCAGTATTCAATTAGTGGGATCTGTGCTGAAACCTGCCCACAGTAGCAAGGCCCCACTCTTTGTGACCTGGGGGAGGCATGTGTCTGTTAAATACCCAAAAAGTGTCGGAGCCATCCTGAAGTCAGTGGAAAAAGTCAGGTGAAGCAGAGCCTCTCTCCTCTTTGGGCTTTGAAAGGCCTCATTCAGTGAAGCTGCTCTCCTCTCCCGTACCAACGGAGGGGAGGATCCTGCTGCCTCCTAACCCAAGCAGGACAGAAGCTCTCTCCCAAGGGGTGTATCTCAGGGGATGAGGCACTGGACAAATTGTGCCTGGGAAGGGCTGGTTGCATTGCTTGCTGCCCTGTGCAGGCCGGCGATGGTGAAGATGGTGCAGGAACCAGCATTAATAATAGAACAGAGGACCGGGACTGCCCCAGAGATGCTCTTGAGCGCCGTCAGTCCCAGTTTCTTTGATGCTTTGAACTCTGCTGGTCTCCCATCTGCCAAAGGAGCTAATACTCTGTATGTCAAAGTCCCTGTATTTAAGGCTTGACAGTGGTGTTTTAATCCCTTGCCTTCTATGGCATTAAAGAGAAGCAAGACTGATGATTAGCACTAATAGCATTTCCTATCTAACTTCTTTTGAGCTCAGCAATTCACCTAGCTCCAGTGTTACTGTATCTTGGGCCTCATGAACCTAAAGCTTAATATTTCAAAACAAAAGCATTAATAAATTATAAAGTTTCAAGCATTGCCAGCCCTAAAGGTAACACCAAACTGCTACACAAAATTATTTGTCCCATTCTAGGAAGCTGAATGGGAATCTTAAAACTGATAAGGATAGTTTGTTTCAGATCATTTCTAATAAAGGGCTCCCACTGCAAACTTTAACATAACTCAAGGGTCATTTCCGATGTCACCAAAATAATAATGAAACGGTAGAGATACAGTGCTGCTCTCTCTCTGTCAGAGCCATGAGAATAGCTGACTCCAGCACAGGCTACTGTTTTTTCAAATGTAATCGTGGGAAGTAATCTGATTCCTTTTAGCGTGAAAGAACACTAATAAGTCACATTAATTTTTTCCTTTGACAAATGCGTCGTTTGCATTCTGAACTTGAGTGATGATTTCATAGCACTCAGTAGAGCCAGAGTCTGCTTCTGTGACTCACAGCCATAATGCAGAAGTAATCTAAAAATAATCAGAAGTCTATTACTTCTGCAAGAAAGTAATCAGTAATAAGTACTGATTATTGCTTTTCAGATCCAGTAATTTGTAATAGATTACTTCTTCAAAGTATCTTGAAAGAAGAAAAAAATCACTTGCCTTTTTTTCTTGGCACTGAGAGAGGAGCATGGTATCAATGCCCAGAAGTAACACAGTTCCCATGTGAATAACCATGCCAGAGTTGAGCCAGAAATTAAACTGCTCTTGGAAATTTTAGGGGATTTCAGGGTTTCATCACTGGGCCAGGTGGGGCTTTGTCTTTGGATGACTCAGGCCAGCCAGCTGAATCCAAATGACCTTCAACCTCGGACATACTTCTCTCTGAAGTCTGTGATGGAGTCGAAGCTTATTGCATCTGGTCGTTCCCCAGCTGAGACAGGGTTTTCCCCTGTCCTGGTGAGGTTGGGTAGCACCCCGCACTGTTCCCAGCAAGTGGCTTCTGTGGGGCACAGACGCTCGCCTGCTCCGCTTGGCCGCTGCAAATCAATGGAGACATGAACTGTGGCCTCGTGTGTAATATTCCCCTCTCTAATACTAGTCTTTGTTTTTTTCCTTCACAGAACCCATCACAGCTTTCCCAGGTGAGAACTTCTACTTTCCAGGTAAAACTGCACTTCTCTCGGTGGTTTCTTTCTGCTGGCATGGGCTTTTACATCAAAGGAAAGCGATGTGCGTGCTTGCACAAACAGCAAATTTTCTGAGCAGTGTAACGGCAAGTGTGGCTAAACTTCCCCCACCCCAGCAGCAGGAGGTGGCACCCTCTGTCTCCTGCTAGGTGACAGGGAGCAACCAAACAGACATGTCCCACTGTCTTGGGGCTGAATAGCATTAGGAAACCTGCCATCACGAGGCACCCAGCCTCCTGCAGAGCAGCTGAGCCCAAAATGGGAAGGCTGAGGAGTAAAGGGTAGTTATCAACTGACTTCAACAAAAATCCCGTAGCCAATTAAAAGGGAAATGAGGTGGCAGTGACTTATGTTAGCGTGGGGGAAGGTTGTTCTCTAGTTTATAGATGCTCTGGCAGTGGTGGTGTTCGAGCTGCTGGCGAAGGAGGGTGGGGCCGGTCTGCTTGGACAGGGAAGGGAGTTGGGAGGTAGAAGTGGGAGAGCAAACTGCCATGAGGAGCTCTGAAGGTGACAGTCAATAAAAGGAAAACAAGGTGAAATGGTGCATTTAATAGCTTAATACTAGCCTGGAGGATAGAAACCAGCATTTCTCTGATCAAACCTACAGAGTAAGAGAAAAGGTGAGGAACTCAGAAAAACTGCCTCGCTCTTTGAGCAGTCAGTGGGGATGCTGTTTGTCTTGCTCTGGGGTGGGAAAAGCTATCTGCTTTTGTGGGGAAGATCAGTTTAGTCTGTCTGAGTTTTTTTTCCCTGTGTTTTGATTTTGGATTTTGCTTTCCTGCGTGCCTCTTCAGGCATGCCTCTGGGGGTTGTGTTGTCATGAAGAGCAAACTTGAAGCTCCCCTTGACTTTGAAAGTTGTTTTGTCAGTTCAGTCAACATGCCCTTTGCTTTCACTTAGACATGATGTCCGTACTCTTCCCATCCCCTACTCTACTGATGGGCTGTAAGATATGGCTGGGCTCTACCCTAGAAGCACCTGCGTTTCTGTGCAGGCCAAAGCTGTCTCTGGTGGGTACATGCGTTGGGAGCTGTGGCAGTAAAAGAAAAGTAGACACCGAGACTGAAGTGACATGAGTGACTCTGTCTCTGGGGTGTGACACAGGCTGTGGAGCGTTACCAACGGAAGGATATGCGCAGGGCGTAACACCATATTTTACAGTCATACCCATACTGTAACAACTAGGAATTTGGGTTTGCTTGTTTGTAGGCTGCTTATTTATCTGCTACTCAGGCTTGTGGTGTTACTGAAAAGCTGCTGCAATATTCTCAGCTGACAGTTAAAGCCTCACGACCCTTCCTTACTACACCATTGCCCTATGTTCTCCTGGGCCTGGTCTGGTACCTCTTTTGCAGACACCATCCTTGTCTTTTGAGGCTTGTAACATGTGTGTCATCTTCAATTTGAACCTCCCTCTGGGTCCTCACGTTGAGTCTGTCCCCAAGTCCTGCTAATTCATGTTGTTTCTTTTGCTCTTCACCCCATGCCCTGCTGCCTGTATGCCTCCATTTCCCCGTCATATTCCCCAGGACATGCTGGCTGGGTAGGGACAGCGTTTGCTGTGCCCAGCACAGTGAGGTCCCTAAGCATCACAGGCAGATGATGTTGCAGGCACACCTCCCCTTCACACAGGAGCTCACCAGCTTGTGCGCATGGGCTCCTGCCCGTTGCTGGCTCCCTCGGGGACACCCTGGCACTGGTCACAACAGGGGAGCAATTGCAGCAGAAGATTGAAAAGGTCTCCCTGGCTGATGGGCAGGAATAGATGGGACAGAGGGATGGAGTGATTAGG
>NW_009593701.1:6954-15731 GCF_000690535.1 Cariama cristata
AAAGAGCAAAATGCAGAGGGAAAAGATGAACAAGTGAAAATGAAGGTTGGAGACCATAAGATAGTAATTAAAATGAGGGAAAGACACAGATGCCCAACAAAAGGAGAGGGTAAAAGGAGGAGAAGATGGCACTGGCTGGAGAAAAAAAGAAAAGGAGCTGGAGAGGAAAGACCATGCAGGAAGTATTGAGATATTCTGATAGCCCCCACTCCTGCAATTACATGATAAGCTAAAAAAGTCAGATGCCATTAAAAATAATAGCAAATCCTTCTTCTCCTGGCTTGGGAGCAAAGCTAAAAATGTGCACCTTCCAGCCTCCAGGATCACAAGGCAAATATTAAGAAGAGAATTGCGTGGGTGGAATATCTTTCAGCTAGTAGGTCAGGATCTTAGAAGACCAGTCAAGTGTGCTTAAACTGTGCTGCATTTGAGAGTTGATGCATTTCACCCTTAAAGAAAAGGTAGAACAAGTGGCTGGAAGCAAGGAGTTAGATAAATACCAGGTTAAAAATAAGAGACATGGAGCGTGGAGACAAACTGGGGCGAATTTGCCTTTGGGACTGGCAGATTCTCCCACACTGGATAACCTGAAATCAAGACAGGGATATCTTCCTGGAGAAATGTCAGGTGGCAGTTAAGGGGTTGAGGCTGACACTGGTTTTGTGGCATTCAGATTAGATGAGTGTAATACTCACTTTCATTTGTGCCATCTATGAGAAGTCTAGCTGTGTTGCTTGTCCACAGCAGTTAATGTCAATGATTTCTGAGAGGAATACAAGTTGTGACACGGCAGTGGCAGAGCAAGGCAGGCAGCCGTCTAGGAGACTCTGTGGAAAGGATTTTCTTCTTTTTTTCCCCAGGTGACTTTTGCTTCTTTTGTGTTTTGATTTCTGCTGCACAGCTCTCCAGCTGGTCCCTGTAGAGTCTTCCCTGTTGGGAAGAGGAGGGGGCTGTACCTGGCCAGGTTGGAGGTGTGAGCACAGCAGCACATCCACATGAGATTGTCCACCCTGTAGGGATTAAATCAGGTTTCCACTGACCAGTGCCCCAAGCCATGCGTAAACACAGCACCCACAAACTTGACAGCAACAGCGGGAGGCATTTCTTTGTTAAGACAAGAGTCCTAGTGAATAAATGAGGAAGGGTGTGTGTGGGTGTGGGGGTGTGTGTGTGTGGCGGAAGGCAAAGAGGAGTGGAAAAATTATGAAGTTAAGAAGATGGATTTTTTTTTTCCATCTCCCTCAGCAGAGAACTTTTCCACTGATATAAGAGAAAACTTCCAGAGAGCAGCAGAGCCAGTAAAAACAGAGCAGATAACATCAGCACTGTGTGCTGAGTGGATGGGCAGCTATATTTAGTGGCTGACAGTGTAAGGAAGAACAATCATTAATGTTGGGAATTGGCTTCGTTAGGGCTTAGAGACAAGCAAGTGTGATTCCTTAATGACTTCAGTTGCTAAATGAACTCTCCAGACTCCTGCTATCTCCTCAGCAGGGCCACGAGGTGCAGAAATGGAGGCTGAGGGCCTCTGCACCACCCCTCACGCTTGCAGCCCCAGCTGCTGCATCTGGAGCGGGTCAGAGCCAAGGAGAGGTTGTACTTGAACCCACAGCCACCTCAAGATCCCCCAGGGATCCTTCCCACAAGTGGGATCATCTGGGGCACATCTCGCTGCCTCCCTCTATCCCCAGGCAGGCAGAGGGCAGAGGTCCGTGGGGAAGGGGCAAGGGGTGCAGGCTGGGCACCATGGCATGTGCTCCTCTATGACCAGACCCACCCTTGTACTCCCAGCCCTGCACCGGGCAATGTACAGCCATCGGGAGCCACAGAAACCTTCCTCCCCTCTATTTCTCAGAGGGGAGCACTGCTCCCCTGCAGGCTCAGGAGCCATTGGCACCCCTGACACCTGCCCCCCTCTCCCCACCCTGTTTCCACTGGCAGGGCCCAGTGTATAATAGTGGTGTGAGAGGCTGTTCGCCTGTAAATCTCTCGCTGGAGCAAGGCACTATATAAACAGAGACTGTCACTGAGTGTAAACACAAGTGGCCTCTGCATAGCAAGCATCCCCGCAGTCTTCCTGGGGGTCAGCTCCGTGCCCCAGTGCTGGCAGGCCCAGGCAAGGTGTTGCTGATCCATTGGGGATGGCGGTGGGCCACGGACGGGTCTGGGGCGGCTCGACCGGCTGGATCTGCGGTGTGAGACAGCGGCAGGTTATCAGTGAAGCTCAGGGTGGTGTTGAACACGTTCACCCCAGCAAGGGGTTAGCGGTGGCCCCCATGGGGTGTCCCAGACTGACACCCATTGTGCAGCTGGGTGAGGGGCAGCAGCTACCCGAGGAGGTGCAGGGATGAGCCGCTTTTGTTTCCCCAAGCCAGGGTGGCCGTTGGAGGTAGAGAAGGAGGTCAGAGTGCTGCCTGCTCCTTGCCTTTACCACCCCCAACACACAGCCCAGCCTGTATCCCCCTTCCCCAGATGCTGTCGGGGGGCAGGATGGACATGGCCACCCTCATTCCTGGCAGCAAGAGGCGGCTGGGGTGAGACGAGGCGAGGGCAGCATATCTGGCAGGTAGGCTTCTCCTGAGACATCTGAATTTCTTGCCTACAATGACAAATATGTGGGTGGTTCCCAGCCTCCTGCTCTGTAAAAGCAGGATTTGTCTTGCCTGTGTGGAGTTTTTTTCTTGTTTTTGAGGGGCTTTTGTTGTAGCTATGCATCTGGGTGCAGTGTTCATTCTTATTTTTACTCCCTGTGCCCATGTTTTGGGGGATGGGGAGGAGGGGAAAGCCTTGTGACTGGCGGAGGAACCATCATTTTGCCTCATCTGCTGTGCCACCAGCAGCAGAAAAGCGGTTGCCATCCGAAATTTGCCAGCCAGTGGCTCTGCTGGTAGGGCACAGTTTGGAGGGAGGGCGGAGGCTGTGCTGCGAGATGCCCTTGCTGCTAGCAAAGCTGGGTGCATCCTGCACTGTTTTGTTTTTTCCCCTTGACATCCTCCGAGCCTGCTCAGGAAACCAAGCTGGAGTTTGGTTAATGCAGAGGTTAACGATATGCTGACACCAAACCACCGGCACCCCCAAAATTCTGCTTCCCGATACTTAGCCAGAGGGCTACCCCACACCAGCAGGCCAGGGGCAAGAGGAGAGGGCAAGTGGAGTGGTGGGGTCAATGTGTCCAGCGACAGAGCAAACCCTTGGGAGAGTTTCCCCAGGGACTTCGACCTCCCTGAAGTAGCAAGTAAATAAATATGGTGCAAAAGTGCATCTCTCCTGAGTTATTTACATCTTTCCCCCGTGAGCGGAGCTGGGGAGATGGGAGCAGTGTGTGCAGGAGCAATAGTGCAGAGCCAGTCTCAGGCCATGTGTGTGAGCACAGACGCCAGCGCTCCTGTCCTCGGTGCCTGCCGGAGGGGCGTGTGCATGCATGCTTCTGCGGACTGGCAGTGAGGTCCTACGCACGCACGTCTGATCACCAGATGTGCGCCGAGCTGTCCCGGGATGACCTGGGAAGGGCGAGCAGCATCTTGCCGCCATGCCTTGCAACATGCTGCAGCTGCAAGAGTAGGAAGGGTTAACCATCCCTGGGCTTAGCCTGGGCACTGCCTGCCCTTGAATTCAAGGGAGGCAGGTGCTTTTCCAGCCCTCCCTCGGTGTATTTGCTTTATCAGCATGAATTCATAGTCCTGGCTTGCTTAAGCTGCAGAGAGCATGAGTTTCTTACGAGAGCATTGGGTTGAATTTTGCAGCCTGGGCCATGTAAATAATCTTAACCATCCCTTCTCGCTTTAAAAAATAATAAGGAAATCTGTAAGTCTGTGAATGGCGCACCTAGTGAGTCCAGGTCTGTGTGCAGAGAGAGGTCTTCTTCTCTGTCTTTTTTATAAGAACGACAAATGTTTCTCCCTGTAATTTCTTTCCCAGTCTCCTGTGGTAACTTCCTTGGCCATCTGAGATTAAAAAGCTCTTCCTCCAATTAGGAACGTGATGTGTTTTGTCACTGCTTGACAACATCTGCCATACGGAGACAAAACCAGACGGCTGATCTAGAGAAGGCCAAAAAAAGAGGGGGAAAAAACATTTGTTGATGCCAGAAATAATGGTAATAATAGTGTGCATATGGAATTTGTATTGCGATCCAGGCAGCCTGGTTAATTAAAAGGGAAGAAAAAGGCCCTTGAATATGCGTGCTCAGCAAACGCCAGGCTGTGCTCCCCACAAGGAGCACGCCCCTTATCTGGAGGCGGCCCTGGGACCTCATGTTACTCCGTGCTGTACTCTTGAAAGCATGTGTGTTTCTTTTTGTGCATCTGCATGCCTCCCACCTAGAAACCCTGTTCTGTGTCTCCTCCCCAGGGGCAACCCTCCTGCCAGGGACCGAGCCCACAGTGGACACGGTGTCAGTGCAGCCCATCCCAGCCTACTGGTATTACGTTATTGCCGCCGGAGGTGCTGTTGTGGTGCTGGTCTCCGTCGCGCTGGCCCTTGTGCTCCACTACCACCGGTTCCGCTATGCGGCCAAGAAGAGCGATCACTCCATCACCTACAAAACCTCCCACTATGCCAACGGGGCCCCCGTGGCCGTGGAGCCCACCCTAACCATAAAACTAGAGCAAGACCCCAGCTCGCGCTGCTGAAAGCCGAACAGGAACGAGAGAGCAAACAAAACACAAAACAGACAGACAGACAGAAACTAAGACTTCAAATATGTTGCCTCAGTTTTGCACTTTTTTCCTTACCTAGCATACGTGTGAACTCTTAGACATCTCCGTCCCTTCTCCATCCCCCTGCCCTCCCCGAATCTTTTACAAACTCTAAACTAATGCTGCATCTTGGATCGCCAGAAGAGACACACCGCCCCTTCACTTCAGAAGTGAACGCTCCCTTTCGATTACTTTTCAAGGACTTTTGGGGTGTCGGGTGGGGTTTTTTATTTTGTTGTGTTTGTTTGTTTGGGGAATATTTTTTTGTTGGTAGGCTTGTTTCATTTGTTTTTTTCTTGTCCTGGTAGGCAACCTGCAAGGAAACTTGATGGCAAGCCTGGAAGCTTGTGTGTGCGGCTCGTGTGCACATGTGCTAAATCTGTGTATGTGAGTGTGCATGGGAGCGTGCGCGTCTGACTGACTGAATGTATATTTAGAAACAGCCCCTTTTTAATTTGCTTCTTGTTGCTTCTACTTGCACAGGGAATGCTTTTTTTTTATATTCCCCTCGCTTTCCCACCTCCTCTCTGGACGGTCTGGGACACACTTATGGGAAATACCCTGATTTGTTTACTTGGGGAAGAGAGCGATGCTTTTTTGTTGCCTTATCTAGCTTTGGCTGGGTTTCTTGTTTGATAGCGTTAATGTATCGGGTGCAAAATGAGAAGAAGAGGCCAGGCTGGACAGTAGGAATGTCCACCTCAGATGGCTACAAGAATCCAGAGAGGTTCATAGACGTCCAAAAAGTAAGATCTCTCCATCTTATTCTTTCTGCAGCCAACATGATAACACAGCCATTGTTTGGAAGGGGGAGGACCCTCCTCTTCCCCCACCTGCAAGTGAATCTATTTAAAGTTGCCTTATATCAGAGAAGCTCATAATGAATGTTTTGTTTGTATCTGTTAAAGCCAGCCTTAGGGTAACACATAGACTTCAACAGGTCTAAGGTGGATGCTAAATACTGTAGTTTCTTGAGAATTGAAGATTTATTTATTTTGTAAGTATCCTCGCTCTGGGTGCTGATGGTATTGCTTTTACACGGGGAAGGGGGAGAGGGCCCCTCCTTGTCTTTCTGCTAGGAATGTTCAAGGGACAAGTATAATTCCCCTTTCTGGGTTTTGGGTTTGTTGTTTTTTTTCCTCTGCCCAATTCATAGCTGCTGAATCATAAAAATTGCCAGTTGACTTTCTAGAATGTCAATTAGTTTTGCGTTTGCTAATATTCCGCTTCTTAAAGCGTCAGTAACATCTAGCAAGCCAAGCCTAGGAGGCGTGCCTGGGGGGCCCAGCTATTGCTGCTGCTTTAACTGGGGAGGCAAGATGGAGCCTCTAACATGCCTCGGACTGTTGAATGGCCCAGCGTATTGTAGTGGAAATGCCTTATATAAGTTACTGAACAATGACATGCAAAAGTGGTTTGAATCATTAATTCTAATCTGTTTGCAGGCAAAAAAAAGTACCTCCAGTGAGCAAGGTTCTCCATCTTGTTTGTGTTCATTTGTGATGAGTGATCAGATTCCTTCCCCCCTCCTGAAATTGCTAGTGCTCCCCACCCCTCCTTTGTCCATGAATATTGCATAAAATGAATTGAGACGAGCAGCTCTGTTAACTTCCCTGCAGTCTTGAGCTTCCTTTTGGTCTGGGGAAAAAGTGGCAACACAAACGGTGCTGTGCATACGTGGTATTGGCCCCTATTGCAGCAGAGCCCTCTCCCCAGGGGATCTCTGTGGATGAGGATGTTACTCTCCCCTCCTTCCCTGCCTTTATTTATGCAGCCTGTTTCAGCTCCTCATGCTGTTTACTCAACAGATTTCAGCAAGAACCCCTCAGCTGCAGCAGCAAGGGTCTAAAATATGCAGGCAGTGCAGAAAAACCCAGGGTGTTTTGGCATGGTGAGCATGTTAGGGGTGATGGGTGCTCGGGGCAGCATCCCACCAGACCCTGGCTCCCATGAGCTTTTCAAGGGCGGCAGGGACGTGCCTGACCCAGCAGAGCTGGAAGGGACCAGGGGAGGCTCCTGTCACCTCGCAGGCAGTGTTACCTAGAGGTCCCCAGAGAGGGTCTTCCAGGGCCGGGGTGCTTTCTCTGTGAGCCTGCTCGTTACGCAGCACTGGCGTTGCGGTGTGTATGTTTTATGATGTGAAATCCCACCCCGCCTCAGCCAGCTGCAAATTAGAACAGATGTGAAATATTGGCATGTGCTTGCTGCATTTTCAGGTCAGCCCAAGCCATGTCAGCAGACGATACCATCATGTTTCCAAAGTCACTTCAATCTCCCTAGGTCAGACGATCCCCTTGCTTCGACCAGGTTCACCCCCATGGACTTAGCAAGCGCACATCAGTGTGTCAGAGAGGAGAATGTGGCAACCTGTCTTTCAAACCAAAATCACCAAAGACAAAACAGAAGGTCACTTCGAGATTTTTATTCCCCATTCTTCCCTGCTCCTTAAGCCCTGACATCCCCAGCATTGCCCAGTTGCCTGTGTGTGAAAAATATCTTGTGGAAATTTGAAACTCTTTGAAGATGTATTGTGTGGAATGTAATAAAATGATGATATTTTTATACAAATATCTGGGGTTTTTCTTCCTTCTTCTTTCTTTGCTAGTGAGAAGGCTGTCAGTTGAAGCGAAGTGGTGTTTCAAAACTCCAGATTTTCTTTTGGAGCATCAGGGCTATTTCCTTTAGCAAAGTGAAGCTTCTGTTTCCTGCTGCAGGCCCAGCTCCCGGCAGCGCAGCTGGTGTGCACGCTCTGCCTCGCTGTGCTCAGGATCGGGCCATTAACAGCAGCTTTTAGATCCATTACATTTGTACCAGTCCTTAGTGGGAGTTTTGGGCAGCTGGACTGACACTTGGGATTCTTTGGGGATTTCTCTAACGCTGCTTAAGTGCTAAATTGCTCAGTGTGATTATGCAGAATTTCTCCGGCCGTGGCCCCGAGAGACAGGACATCCGACTTCCTGGGGTCCCAGGGGCCGGCTTGGCTGCCAGCTCAGCTGAGCCATGCGCTCCATCCCTGAGCACAACAAAAACGGGGTAAGCCATTACCAAAATTAATAATGAAAATGGCAATGCGTTCCTCTTCTGTGAAATCCTTACCAGGCCTCTGCATGTCAGACTGTGTAGGAGAGCTGCACGGGAGCGGGACGGGTGCCGTGGCACCGAGGGCTTGGAGAGGTGTGCGTCCCCTGCCTTCCCTCTGCCCGAGTCCTCCCGGCTTGTTACAGGGTCCTCTGCTGCAGCATTTCTCCTTCCCATCTTCTCTGGGTGCCCCTTTCGCCCCTTTAGAGGAGTCAGCAGCATCACATTTCGTGTGAAATATATTTTGCTGCCAGTTTGAGAGGTTTTTCTTTCCCTCCTGCATTTATTTTCCTTCTGTCATACTCTTTACCCTGGCATATGGCTCAGCTTTGCAATGAAACTTCCTGGCTTTACTAGGAATTCAGGCCATCAACAAAAAAATAATTCAAGTGTGATCCCTCGCGTTGGCTGTTCAAACACAAGTAAAGCTGAGGACCCATGCTGCTGCGTGTTTTTTTTCTCTAATTGTACAGCAAAGCCCATACACTTGTAATTTGCATTTTGTACACTTCAGTGACTGCCCAAGCAAAATTCAAAACAAATATGCACATGCGAAAAACAGGGAGGGGAAGACTGGCTGATGGCTTCCCAACAAGGAAGAAAAAAATTCTGTTAAGTAAACAGATGAAAAGGGAGAAATCGTTCAGGGTGTCATTATTCCGTATGTGCGCTGCAGCCAGATTGACGGGAGAGTTGGGTGCTGCTCAGGCTGCAGTGCATCATAGGGAAGAAAGCAGCTAAAATTAGCACACCTTGTTTAAGAAAATAAATACAACTTAGTGTGATTTTGATGCAACCTCCTCTGCAGGTAACTTCAGGTGTTTAAGAGTCTACTATAAAAAAGAAGGGGTAAATTTTTCAGGGTAGCAGTAGGGGCTCCATATTTCAGGGAGTGGCCTTAGGGGTGGAAGCCTGATGTCTCCTGCATGCCCCAGGGAGGGTGTGGACACGGCTTCCCCGGTTGTGTGTGGAGTGATGGTGTCGGTCTTTTTATCTCTGCAG
>NW_009593701.1:15742-21875 GCF_000690535.1 Cariama cristata
AGTGACTCTGTGTGGTTGGCAGGAGGGGACCCACGGGCACTCTGTAAGCAATGGGGCAAAGCTGGTGGCAAAGGGAGGTGTGAAAGAGGGAGCAATGGCCTGGCAAAGCAAAGGGTGCCGTGGGAAGGTCTGTGCTGTGCCTTTCCTGGGCAATGTCAGCGTGCCCGAGATGGCTGGTCGCTCAGGAGCAGGCTGCAAAGCACAGGGCTCATTCATCCAGCCCGGAGACTGGATGCGCAGCCGGGTCAGCCTCCTACCAGGGCAAGCACCTGCAAGATGGCACTTGGCGCAGGGAACCCAGAGCTGCTTTCCCCAGGGCTGTAAGGGCGAGGTTGGCTTTTTCCTGGGCAGGGTTGAAATGTCTCTGCTGCTGAATGCAAAGGAATAAGGTAGAAACCAGATAGTGCACGCGGCTGTGTCAGGATTTTTGCCCCTCTAGAAACGCTGTGAAAACCTACTGACTTTATCAGGGCCAGCCCCAGTTTACCCCGTGTCAGGGCAGCAGAGTGAGGCGTGCAGACACCAGGCGAGAGCCCCGAGGCAAGCTTGGACAGCCTTGGCTTTCCGCCACAGCTCCTCCATCAGGGGCTTTGGCAGCTCTTAGCAGCGATTTTAGGCGTGACTGCCAGTTTGAGGAATAGTGTCGTTAGCCGTTGCCGCTGTAAAAACAAACAGCAACAACAGGGAGGGCGATAAACATACCAGGATGCTGCAGAACTGCCAGCTTCTCCCCCAGCTCTGAGCCCTTGCGCAGCGGCTGTGGACTGGCAGCACTGCCCTTGTGCCAAGGCACTGCTCGGTTTGGGACTGGTGAGCTCCAGTATGAAGCACCCAACCCAAACGGCAGCTCCTTACCCAGGTAGTTCAGCACTAAGAGAGAAGGAGAGGAAAACCACCCTGTATAATGCCACTGTAATGCCGTACACACGCATGCCACCACCCCTGTTTCCCTGGCCTGGTGCCGGTGCTGAGGAGAGGTGCAGAAGCCGGAGATGATGGGGAAAGGGTCGGGGTGCAACAGGGGATGTGGCTGCTGCCGGGAGGGTTTGGCAGGGTCTCCATTTTGGGCAGCCACCTTGGCCATCTGCCATGCATGTAGCGAGAGCAGGGTGCCCTGTGTCGGAGGGCAGCACTGGGGCTGGAAATAGCTACCTGCTCACATTTACCTCTCCATCAAACACCCAGCCTGGCTTCACATCTCTGAGTATTTTCAATGGAGGTCTTCACCTGCCCAGTCACGCTTCCCCATCTTCTCTCCATGTGGGAAGCCCAAGGCACACAAGAGGCTCCTCAGTGCCCCTCGGTTTGAACATGCCGTGGTGTGCACCGTGCGCCACTGCTGGGGCAGCCCCAAGGCAATCTGAGGATAAGGCCCAGGGGTTCCCGCATTGCAGAAGGTGGCTGGGCCAGGGGAGAGGCTGCTTGTTTGCTTTCTTTAATGCTCAGCTGTAGCCAAAGCACTGTTTTAATTTGAAATTTGGCAGGGGTTTAGCCCTTTTGTAAACTAAAGTTGTTCTGTGTTTCTGGAGGCGTGGGTAAGAGAGAAGTAAGGCAGATTTTTGGCTGGAAATAGAGTGGTGGGGGATTCAGAGGGAGTGTTTCTTCCTGGTGCCTGTGCTGCTGCTTTGAGAAGCACTTCCCCATTCACCGAGGGTGGGAGGTATCGCTCCCCCAGCCCCCGGGGCTCCCAGCCGAGGGAGCAGTGCTGCCACTGCCGCCGCCAAACGGAGTGGTGTCAAGGCGAGGCCACGGCGGCTGCTCTGCTGTGTCAAAACAAAATGATGTGTGTTGGAGTCACGCTATGGCTGTGGAGAGAAAAGGGCTGGGAATGAGCAAAGGGAGAAAAGTGGGGATGAGAGCAAAGCTGGAGCTGTGCCTCTGTCTGTCAAGGCTGGGGAGCGGTAATTTCTGACCCTGTTTTCCTGGGCTTAGCTGGATTTAATGTTTCAGGCCCTTGTGGGTGCTGTTTGGCAGCAGAGCAGCTGTGCACCTCTGATGCTCCCTTTGCTGGGCAGCATAGCACCAGCCGAGATGGATGTTGTAGCAGCAGCAGAGGGGTGAGCATGTAGAAGGGCACTTGCTGTTTTCGGGAAATGAGCAGCACACGATTGTTTCCCCACTGTGGAAAGGACCAGAGGCCTGCCAGCTACCCCTCTTTTGTACCAGCAGGCACAGCCATGGATGTTACTGGGGAGTGAAAGACGGTAGGTAGCAGAGCCCACAAGCCACCATCACCTGGTGCATCCCCTTCGGCCCCAGAGCCCACAGATACCTGCGGGAAGCCGGGAGCAGGAGCACGGGGATGGCAGGAATGTATCCCCGGCACTCTCCAGGCCAGGCTCGCTTGTGCCAGAGTGGCTGCGGGCAGGCAACAAAAAGGGCTGGAAATTGCTGCAAGTTTGATATATCTTTTGGGAAAGGCACCTCCTGCTGAGAGGTTCATTTTGTTCACCTAGAAAAAGTCTGAGAGGTACCGTGGCCACCATCTGCAAATACCTGTGTGTAGAGAGATGCATGGTGATAGACAGAGCTCTGCCCTGGATGGAGGAACCTGGCAGGAGGCAGAGCTCGCTGCCCAAACTTAAACCAAAGTCAGTCTAGGAAGAAACAGCAATTTTTTTTTCTTGGTAGTGGTCATTTGCCTTGGAAGAATGTGTCTAGGTTCCAGCAATTGGAACTGGGTGTCCTCTCCAAAGCAATAGCTCTTGGCTTGGTGCGAATGTCTCTGCCCGAGGCGGTGGGCGCTGCTGGTAGGCCCGTGCAGGCAGGCTGACCCTGAGCGTGTGTGGTGGTGCGAGCTACATGCCAGTCCGTATGATGCGCTGACCTCAGCTTTGCGGAGGTGAGCTGCCTTGGGCAGGTTTGGAGAGCTTTCCTACAAGAGGCATGTGTACGTCTGTGGTGGGATGCTGGAGAACCTCGTCTGCTTTTGTGCCTCTGCCGTCCACTCTGGCAAGGCATATGGAGCACATGTCACCCCCCCTTCCAGTAACCCCCTCCCTGGCCCAATCCCTACCCCCCTGCTACTATTTTAAACGGATGTACATTAAAGTTCCTTAGTCTCTGGAAGCGCTAATTCTCTCCTGCTCTCCCTCCATGTGAGTTCATACAAACATGGTACTTAAGTCACTCCTTGTCTTTGACTAGAATCTCATCTTTCTTTCTTCAGGTCCCATAAATTAGCTTTTTAGCTGGCAGTGCTCTCAGATCCAACAGATAACAGCCTTTTCTCCACATCTGGCCGTTTCCAGCGGCATTGCTAGCATCATCTTTTGGGCATGACCGGCTAGGTGCTTACAGCCATCGTTCAGCTCACACACACTTAAAAAAGGGCCTTTGACTCAGGCAAAAGCATTCCTCATGTTTAAATGCAGTTTCCTCTGTCTTTCTTGCCTACTTTTCTCCAGTGCATTTTTTTTTCATTTTAAAATGCAAAGTGAATTGTGCCTGAAAGCTGCCCTTTAAGGAAGCAGCTCTCCACAGCACAGGGCAATGCATGTTTCTCCCATTCTGCCCAGCAGAAAAAAGCAGGGCTTTTCTGGGGACCGCTTTCCATGGCCTGCCTCACTTGTGACAACATTGCTGAGACTTGTCACAAAGGAGCCTAATTGATGACAAATAGCAGGCTGGTTTCTGTGACAGGAGATCATCTCCACTAGGAACTGAACTGAGACCACCGGCTTCAATTCCCACAGACAGCCACACAGCCAGAGTTGATTTTGTTAATGACTCAAGAAACCCCAGCATGGAAAAAGAAACGTCGAGTTATATTTTTCCAAAGCTGGCGTAGAGCCTGTGTGACAACATACAATCTGATAGCAATGAAGTGGCATGCGGGGAACAGAAGAATGAGGGCCTACCACGGGCCTGAGGAGGAAGAAGAATGGGCGAGGAGGAGGATATCATTTAAGCAGGACTTGGAGTCATATTAGCATGGGGAATTGAGAAAATTGCTAGCAGAATAAATAGATTTTGGGCTGGGCTTTTTGTATAAATGTTCTCTCTTTTCAAGTTTTCCCAGCACTCCTTCCTTTCAGGCTGGAAGAACGGGTGTTCCTTTGAAAGTGTTGATTAACTGATACTTTGTTTTTTCTGGCTTTTCCCTCAAGGCTACCCTGGGAAATAAAAAAGCACCAAATTGCTGGCTTGTTCTCACTCAAAATTTAGAGGAGCTAAGATATGGGAAGGCAAAAGACTTCCAACTGCCTTTCCTCACACCTGGGCTCCTTGGGCAGACCATGGTCCAATTTCAACCTTTGCTCATGTTCGAGTAACCTGCAGTTTCCGTCGCGTTGTGTGGGTGACAGGGATGGCAAATTTCACTGCTTCTCTTCTGACGGAGGACTAGCAAAGCAGACGTCTCCGCGTTTGAACTGCTTTGCGTGTTATTTTTCCACATGTTTGGCTCTAAATGTTTGCAAGAGGCCCTCAGGCAGTTCTCCCAGCCCTAAGATGTTGCCATCTGGGCCTGTCAGTTCTGGAAGTGTTGAGAAATCATGTGAACTCACTGCTAAAGTGAGGATTTACAGAAGATGGTGTGCACCTATGTTTCTTCAACAAGCTACCAGCAGCCTCAAGTCAGCTTAATCACCTGGCTCACTAGACGCAGAGCTCATCGTCAGGAGTGGCAAGTGTTGGGTTTTGTCTGTTCCTGTTGCAAGATTCGCTTGAAAATTCAAATAAATCCCTCAGTCCTTTGAGTGCAGTGGGCAAAAGACAATTCTGCCCAAAGAATGGGTGTTTGGGAAGGTATCATTAGTAACCAGCACAGAGGATCATTGCAGTCAGGTGTAAGGTGGCACTGGGGCGACGTGCCATTCAGTAGAGCCCCCTGCTCTGGAACTGAACCTTGAAATGTTGCTGGTGGGGGTTGCCTGATACCATTGCTTGGGATAGCAAAAAAAATGGATTTGACAATTCTGGAGGCCTTTTCAAGTCCTAAACCTCTGTGCAAATATACATAAATATTCTTTTCTAAGGTTTTAGATAATTTCTTTACATGTGGCTTTTTAGGCACAAGTTACATTCTTTGGTTTTGGTTGTTTATAAGTAACCTTTTTAAACTCTGTGCTGTTTTTGCACAAGACATGAAGTAGCCTTAGGTTTCAACCACAGCTATTTCAAGAGTGTGACTTCTACTGCTTTCTAGTAGTCCCTGATTTTCTGTGCTCCTGATCATTTTGGGGTGCCTTCTCAGTTGAGCACCCTAAGTTGCAGTCAGCTTTGAAAAATCTAATCAGATCAAAACGAGAGGGCATTTTCTTTTGGAAAACTGAAAAAGAGCCGTGGTAATATATGTAGAGTTAATGCTAGGAAGACTGCGCAGGAAAATAACTTACTTCTGCTCAGATTACAGCATGTGCATTTGGTTACTAGTGCTTAATCTGTACTGAACAATAAAAAAAAAATGTCGGCACTAAAAGGAATTTGGATCAGAGAAATGTTAACATAAATGGCTAGATATGGACACCCATTTGCTGCTCTCTCCATTTCAACCAGTTTTTGCATTAAAACATATGATGATGATACATGACTTCCTCAAATTACTATGAATTTATCTGAAACCCAGATTGAAACTGGGTCACGGAGGCTCTGTGTCCACTAAGATGTATGGGAAAAGATGAAAAGTAGAGTGTGCTAAATGGATCTAGCATTAGTGGCAGGTAATGATAGGCACTAAGATCCTATTCAAAGTTGTAAGGATAATACCCATGAGCATGTTAATAGTGAATTATGGCCATTATGCAGGCACCAATGACAATATTTTAGTGCTATTCAAGTTATCTGGTTTCTTTGCTTTTCACTCGCTCTCTTTTCTTCTTAAAAGCTGGTCATTTGGTGGTCATGAAATCTGATGTAGTGGGAAGATCATGTTCTCTTGAGTGTGCAAGAGTCTTCATCGACTTTGGCCAAGGGAAGAAGAGGAAGAGTTCTTCCTCCTTCCATGAGGAACAGCCTTGCAGTAGTTTAACTCTTGCTTTCTTCTCTCCGGGCTCGCAATCCAGTGACCAGTGGCAGTAATGTCCCCAAAAGGCCTCTTTAAACAAACGGTGCTTCCCATTTTGTTGTTTTAGTGAACTTCCCAAGGATGGAGGATGACTTTCCAATCTCTGAGCAAGACTTTGAAGACAAC
>NW_009593702.1:0-30756 GCF_000690535.1 Cariama cristata
ACAAAACACAAAAGTTTACATATGCTGTCTATAGGAAAACTGCGTACTTTGTTGCTGGTAATTATCTCATTTTGGGTTTTTTTTATTTCAGGTTTTCTTTATTGCTCGGTAGTATTTGTCCTTCCTTAAGTAAAAAAAAAAATGGCCAATTATTTATCATTTTTTCTTTAGTATTTTTATTTGTTAGTGAAGCGTGTTCGGAGTAACAGTACAAGCTCTGAAATATGAATGCTTTATGTTGCAGTGGATCTCTTATTACAGAACGGGAACATTTTGGGACAGCCCTGGCAGGATTTCTGCTTGTCCTTAACTGAAGCATTTCGCTTGCGATGTGACTTAGTTCAAGTCTACGATCAGAAGTGTGTTACATCCAGCCTGAAACACTGTTTTCCACCTAATGCAATTTCCCTTCCAGACTCACTTTTCTCTCATTTTATTTGTAAAACTTCTAACAGGGTAGAGTTATGGTTTTAGTCTTAGCAGTTATTCTGGCCAATACCTGTCTCCTGTAGCCTTTCTGTTCAGTATCCTGTTCTGTATCAGGAATGGATAATGTTTTAATTGTGTTCCTTTTTTCTGGCAGTCAGAAAGCCAGTAGCTATCACTTGCCTCTCCGATAAACCATCTCATCCACAATCCTTCTTTGAAATTGTGAGGCTTGTTTTGCCAAAAGGTGAAACCAATTAGAAAGAGAAAAACGCTTTCCATTTTAGGAGAGGGTCTACAAAAATGTTATCCGGTCAGAAAGAAGTGTTACAAGATTGAATTCCTGTCCACTGCAGATGTAATTTTTGTGTGACAGAACCTTCAGTCTGCTGTCAGTGTCTTTCAAGAGTAATATGGGAATGTAAAGGCCGGGGGAGACTTATGTAGAGAGGGATAAAATTATTCCTCTGGGAAATACTTTTTGTTTGTTTATCACAGCAAAGGCTTGAGTCTGTTCCTGAGTGAAAGGGCAGCACGACCTAGAAGGGCCCAGCAGGGAGATTGTGACACATAAGGATATGTTTAATTTAGAAAAAAAAAAAAAAAAAAAAGAGTTCTTAATTCTCTCTTTTTTTCTGTTGGATTTTGTTGGGCACAAATAGTATTCTAGGTGAGCAGTCATGATAAAAATAATGGTTTTGTCTTAGAAGTCATTGTGCCAATTGAACCTGTAAAAGAATTTTTCTTATTCTGTAACTTTCAAAATACTTACTAGGTTCAGATTATGCATACCTGTATCTGAAAGAGATTTGTGTAGTACACATCTGTAAAACTATAACAAAATCTCTTCAGCCTGGAATCATATAGAAAAGAACAGTGAAAAATGAGTCCATTGGGTGTCAAAACAAAATTTACAATTTTGGATTAGATTTATAGCCAAAATAGTTGAAGGGTTGCAGATTCAGAGCTTATAGGCTTTCAGTGGCTTTACCTAGTTAGGAAGGGAAGGCATTTAAATTGATGTAAAGATAACCAGTGTTGGAAAACTGTGTATTCAATGGAGAAGTATAAGACAAGAAATACAAATCTGCAGAAATAGACTTGAACTCTTCATCCTGGAAAGGAAATGATCAACCAGGATGGTTAGAGAGCTGTAAAATAATAAGTGGCATGATACAGATGAATAAGGAACTTTACTCAGTATTTCTCATAATCTGAGAATTATGAGAAATAATCTGGGACAGATGTAAAACAAACAGAAGGAAAGAGGGAGGTGGTTTGGTTTTTATCACATGTCGTTAAGTTGTAGAGGCGGATAGCGTAAACTTGTTCCAGAAGCAGTTAGACAATCTGGTGGAAGAAAGTCCTGTTAAATAAGATACACGAAGTGTGACCCCAGTTCAGGAATTCTCCAAAACCAATTGCTGGAAGAGAAGAGGATCTGCCATAGGAATGAATGGTTGTGCTGGGTCAAAAAAGGCTCTTCCATTCCTGCAGTCCATAGCACACAATGCTGCTAAAAGGGTACAACAAAAGAACAGGTGCAAAGAAGTTTTTCACGTGACATCCTGTTCCTCTTGCTTCTCGGGTCATTAAGAAATATGTATATTAAGGGTGAATGCTTAGTGTGCAGCTAGTGGAACACTTAGCTTGTGGAGAATCTTCTCTACTGCTTAATTCCCACAGCAGCAGCATGAACACGTGCAGACCAGTGTGCCAGAGAAAGTGCTGGATGTTACACCCGCGCCTCCAAGCTCCATGTCCAGCTGTGCATCACAGCCTCATTCTGCTGCTGCCTCAAGGCAAGACCACTCCTCTTCACACCCCCTTCACCATTATTCGCACAGAAAAGAAACTGGGGTGCATGGACCAGACAGGAACATTGATTTGGATAATGGGATGTCGCAATATGCATCTGCAGAGCAGTTTATAAACGGCCTCTGTACCGACACAGAAATCTGCTGTGTATGTAGGAATAGTGGTCCATAACACACGCCATCCCCTGACCCAGGCACCACATCTGGCTACACCGTTACCCACCAGGTCCAATTTTTGCCTTTGGGAAGGAGCTGCATTTCTGTCTCCTGGAGATTCCTTGCATGCAGCCAGAGTACTCATGTTCTGGGTAAATGCATAATATTCAGGTTATTGGAAATTGATCCACCTAAAGCTCTGTGGGCAGAAAAAATGTTCTTATTCAGTGGTATAGAGTAGATGTGAGTTAGAAGACGGTTGTGCAGAAGTCACTTGTGGGTGACAGGACAAGGGAGTGACATGTACCAAAGAGGAGATGCATCGAGACTTGAGGCTGAGGATACCCCTTTGTATGGGTTTTTCTTCCTCTTGCCCATGCACCTTCATTTTATGTCAACTGTCTGTTTGACATAGTCTGTGTAAGAGTATATTGCAAAGAGGGCCACGTGCTTCAAGTGGCGTTTAGCAGAAGAGGAGCTAGCGATGGTAGTGTGCTGAGAGGTGTCCCAGAGAAGTAGTATCTCTGGCACTTGCTCCCCACCAATTTGTCTCAGAAGAGCTGGTTCCTGCACAGAGGATAGATACTGCTGGTGAAAGGAGAGCCCTGTTTTCCTCTGAGATGCAGTGTCTTGTGGTACCTGTTGGGTTTCTACTGATTCGGGATGGCTACATGCAGTCTGACATGCCACTTGTGTAAGGCTGCTGACCCGTGGTCTACATAGAGTTACTCTGTAACTGCTACATTGACGGAGAGGCTGATTAATTCAGGGCCAGTTCAGCTTTTTGGGCTAGCAGCTCTTTTTAAGACCTGAGGTGCTTCAGGTGTGCTTCCCTGCCCTTTCTTTAGTGCTGAGGCTCAGAGCAAGGGCGAGATGCATGGTCACACCACCTTCCAGTGTACCAGCTGCTCCCTGAGACCTGCCAAAACGCACTCGCATGTCCTGACACAAAGGTGCTTTACCTCTCCAGTGAAAGTCACCTGCCATTTACTGCGTGGCTGGAGGACGTGTGCGGGCAGCTCCTGCGGGAGCAGCTCATGAGCTGTAAATCCGCAGCCCAGTGTACCAGCGGTGACTTGTTCATCAGATCACGCAGTTGCTGAAACTGTTAGTCTGCACCTTAGATAAAGTAGGGGGCCTTCGTCCATCTTGTTTTCACGTGTGTTCAGAAGGCATATGGGTTTTTTAGGCAAGTTTTGGAACACCTAGAACTTAAGAAATATTTTTCTTGTACCCATAAAATCTTTCACCTCCATTTTGACAGAGTTATAGAAGCTTCAAAGCAACTGTATAACAATATGAAATAGTTTTCTTTTAACAACACCTAGTGGCCCGAGTTCTTCTTTAAATTTCCTGGATTTGTAACTCCAGCAACAGTATTTTTTAAAGTCCGATAAAGTGTTTTTTATCTATTGGTTATATTTTTTGATGCTTTGCGAGATACATTTAATTTTTGTGTTCAAAGCTGCCAGGCTCTTTTAGAACCTGCTGAAAAGCGTTGTCTGAGAAGAGAAGCAATCATAAAGCAAGGCTTTGGGAAATCAGAGATTTTCAAGCAGAGTTTCTGGTAAATATATTAGATCTGTAGTTAGATTTAAAGACAGCACTTTTAAGGAGGATGTGTTCTTGCAGAAATAACATTTGTCATCAAGTCTTTCCTCCCAAGTAAGCACCCTTAGTTTGGTGCACTGCAAGAATTTCTCAGCATGTAACTAACAGCCCACCAAAATGTCACTGGGAGCAGGGCTTAATGTGGGACGAATGCTTCACTGGTGCTTTTGCTCCCAGAGAGCTCTCCCCTGTGCTTGATATGACAGTCCTAGCTGATTGCTCTAATATTTTTAAGAAAGCTTTTTTGCCACCTTCTGTCCCCATGTTATATACATTTCAAACTTTGAGCAAATATTTCTTCCTTTCAGTCCAATTGTGTTGTAGGCATTGCAAGTTTAAATGGTTTTCCTGTGTGAGTTGGTTCAGTAGCTCTGGTGAATCGGTTCAGTGACAAATGCCTTTCAAAGGTGTCCCTCAGACCCACAGAACAGTGCCTTGGTGTGACAGGTAATTCTGATGCCCTTAAAACAGGTACTCTCAATATAATTACATTTTTTTTATTCACACTTGGGTGATAGTGATCTTTTTTTTTACTTTCTTGACAGTCTCTATGTAAAAGAATATGTGTGTGTGTGTGTGTAATTTAATGAATGGGTCTGTTGTCCTTTTCACCTCACTACTCTGTCCCAACCCTAAAAAAGGGAAAATAAAAACCTCACTTCTTAGAAGCAATTTCGATTAATGCATTGCTTCAAAATTCTGGCATCAGGGAATAGAAGAAACCTAGTTTGGATAACTGGATTTTTCTGGAAGACCTGCTTTTAAAAGATGACACATTGAAAGTGTTTTTATATCTTTGCCTGGGTTAAGTGATATAGCAAATGCTTTTGATATAATATTTGTGTTTCATCTGAAGGCTGTAAATATGTTTTTCAGATCCGCCTCTGATATCCCTATGTCTAGCAGAAATTCTCCCTCTAACTGAAGCGTATCCATCATTCTTTAGGGTATCCATCATTGCACATCCCGATTCAATAAGAGATGATATCTTCTTATCCTTCCAGCGAGTCACCGTATTTGTGGATTTAACTGGTATTGTCCAGATGTATCATCTTCCATTCAGTGTGTTGGGTAGTGTGCGACTGACTCCCCGTACTCCTCATACCGTAGGTTGCCCTTGTGTGGTGCTGGGCCATCCCAGGGACCGTTTTTATCAGTGAGTGGTATCAACAGATAACAATTGAGTTTTTGTCAGTGCAGAGTTAAATATTCAGTTTTGTTAAAATGGGGAAGGCTTCACTTTAGCTTATAATACTGAAAACTCTAATCTGATTTGGTAGTTAAGGGTTTTCACATAGTTCTTTTTCACAGCCATCACAGGATTGCATGTATATATTTACCCTTGTTTGGTTATTCAGTTTTATGCTAACTCTCAATAAGTATTCACCAATTCTACATGAATATTTCAACTCTTTTGAAAATTAAAAGGCATAAGGCATACTCAGATTGAAACTTCAAGAAATTGTAATTGTGATCGAGTATGTGACAGTCGATGAGGTTTTCACTTACAGAAATATGCTTTTTAAAAGATGATGCTTCTCATAGTTGTGTGTGTTGTTCAGACGTGTTCATTTTAACTATGATATGAATTATTAGTTGAAAATTGTTTTATTTTCTGCTTGTAATTACAGTAAGATACCTTGTGGCCTTGTTACAATCCTCCTTAAAAAACAAAACAAAACAAAACCCACAGAAAGAATGCAGAACCAGATGTGCTTTTTTAATGATGAAAAATACAGTAGAGATTTCACAAGGTTAAAGGTCAGTAAAGACGTCTTTTCTTATTCGTGCATTTTCATATAGTAATTTTAGAAAATAAGTGAGGAGTTAGGCTTGCAAATAAAGCAGAAACCACATGAGGAGCTCTACTTCTATGGCAGTAGTAGTTGCTGGTAATGCAGTAAGGAGAGGAAGTTAATTACAGGATCATAACAGTCTATAGATGTTTAAAAGATGGATACACTAGTCAGAGTAATTTTTTTTGGCTTATTACAGGTGGGATGTGGACAGTTTTAGCCTGAATGCCAGGGAAGATCTCCTCACAGCAAGATACAAGTGAATTAACGCTTTAGATCATACTTTTCCCTGGAGTACTTAAAACACATTGTTAGCAATATTTAATAAGGGGGAAGTCTTTTATTGCTCAGAGCGTGGGCTGGGTTCTGTTTCTAGCTGCTCTGGTGCTTGAAGCACTTTTCTTGGGGCCATCCAATTACAGCAGTCTGTTAACCTCTTTGGCAGAGAAAACTGAAACCCATGTCCAGAGAGATGAATGAGATGGACCTGAGGGCAGACAGCTCACAGAATAGGCTTTTGATTAAAAAATTACCTCATTCTTAAGTACTGATTGGGGAATTTCAGAGAAACAGATGAGATCCTGATATAAAAAAATTCTTACGCTTTCTGCTGGAGAAGAGTGTTTGTGCAGGCTGGAAGCGGCCTAAATAGCCAGCTTTTAGAAAATCCTCTGTGCAGAAAAAGTTTCACTGCATTTTTGATGGGTAGTTGCTAGTTTCCCCAACAGGTGTGTTACATAGTGGTAGCAGCCAAGCAAAGGAGAAGAGTAATTCTCAAGGAAGGAAAGATGCTTATTTTCAAGCAGCAAACGTGTGATCCAGATAATTTAGAAGCTGCATTTTTAACCTTTGAAGTCCCTTCACGTAATGCCATAGACTTGCCAAATTAGAGGAGGTGAGAACTTAAGAAGTGATGAAAAGCGTTGGACATAAATTCCCTGAGTCAATTCCAAGAGAATGTTATGGGCACCCAGAGGAGGGGAAACATGCTTCAGTGGAGGTACTGGGGTGTTTGGGGAGTGGGCTAGCCAAGCAGGCAAGGGGAACCTCTCTTCACATTCTTCAGCACTCACAGGTCGCTTAAATCTAAAAGATGTATTGGCGCTCCAGTGTACTACTTCATACCATGTAGATCCAGTCTCAAAGGGATCTTTCCAGTGACAAATCCTCTGGCCCAGTGTGACCTTCTGTATCCCACTTTTTTCTGGCTTACGGTTGGTAAGTGAGTTCTTGTATTCTGGGAGCACATGGCTGATTAAAAAAAGTTGCCTAACTGCATCACCATCTATTGATAGATCTAATACCTCCTCTGAGGTCAGAGCTCATTTGACCGTAGTGTCTTACACGACAAAGTTGCTAATTCTTCCTGAATAGAAACTGGTAAAACTGAGTTCTCCATTTTTTATTGTATTATCCAGGCCTCCTTTCCTTTCCTTAAAGCTGGAATGGGTTTTAAACTTTGCAAAACAAGTTTCTGCTGTTCTGGTGGGATTGCTTCAGATCCTATCAAGTTAAAAATCAGTAATTCCCAGAGAAGACTGAGAGCAGGTATGGAGAAGCGTTGTGACCTATGTCTTATTTCACTTGTACATTCCCGGTGGTGGTCCTGGCCGTTCAGCTGCTGATGTTTACTGTGCTGCTCCGCATGACTTGTCTGCTGTGTCACTCTTCTAATTCTGAAATGTATTGTCTGTCAGATTGACAGGTTTCTTTGTACTATCATCCTGGCTTTGTACCTCTGGATAAAATTTCTTGCAAACATAGTGGTTCCTTCATCTTGTCTGGCTGATTTCCAGTAGGTGTGAGGCTGTGGTGTTCGTTGTCAAGATTTTGATAGGGCTTTTCGGGTTTGGCACTCCACAAACTATATGGTACTCATTGGTGATTGAACCTTCCTAAGAGGCAGTTTAAGTTGGTACCTTATGGAGTTAAAAAGTGTTCCTGTCTGTCAAAGAAGTTGTCACTGTCAGAACAGAAAGTGTTCCCTCACAGAGGAGTAAAAGTAATATAGAAATTGTTATTAATACTCATACCTGTAAAATATCCATGGCTATTTTTTTTCCCGGTTCTTTTCTGCAGTGGAAAGGAGAACCTTCAGGGTTTCGTTTCATTTTGTCTATTTTTGTTCATGTCTGTCCATCTGAATCCTGTGTCCTGTTAATTAAATTTAAACCTCCTTGCAGTCATTTCAGTGGATTTTAATCTAATCTGCTGATGTCTTTGCACACTATGTGTGTTCCCAATGTGACTTGATTCTGTGGGTAACATTTCCAAATCATCTGTGGACTTGTTTGTTTGTCATTATAGCCAGTCCACCTATTGAATTCTTAAGTATAGTCTTGACAGTTGATGTCAAAGTCTAGATCTTTTACCCTGGACTGTAAGAAAAGGAGAAAACATAAAAACATATATACTGTAAATTCACTGTCTCTTAACTTCTTAAAGTTATATAGAGAAATTGTCCACTGATGTAAGAGATCCATCGTGCTGTTCCAGCTTACACGTGGCAAGGATGAGTCCTGTGGCATGTAAACAGAGTGCACTTCAAATATTGCTTTTATCTGTTCTTCAGAGAAAAGTCTGATCCTCGGCATGCCAGAATGTATTCAAGATGGCTTTAATAAGTAAGAATAACAGTAAAGGTACAACAACATAAGCCTCAGCAGTCTTGTGCAGCTACTTCTTCACTGGTTGCTGGTGTCAGTGCTACCTTGGCTGGGAATCGCTTTTTCACTTTCAGTACAGACTTGCAGTTAAGGAATGACTCGTCCCTTTCTTGCGCTGACCTTGACCTCAGCAGAATTATTCCTTTTCTGTGTGTGCGCAAATGAGAGAGGAATCAAGCCTGTAATCCTGAAAAGAAGAATTGCTTAAATTTGATTTCATGAATAAGTACTGAGTCCTAATTTCATACTATTTCTGGTGTTCAGATGGAGACGGCAATATATTAGGGTTTAAATAGTAGTTTTGAAGGAGGATTGAAAATGCAGCATTTTCAGTTGCTTCATTATGACCTTAACTGTGTAACTGCCCTCAGCGGTGGGACCCCATCAAGGAGACTGCACCGGCTTTATTAATTTCCACCTGATGTTGGCTGCTCTTGCCATCCAGCAATCTGGTTTTTGCTTTCTTTTAAAACAATAGGAAAAATTGTTATTAAGAGATTGTGTGCACTGAACAGTGACGAATGTTCCTGTTGAGTTACTGTAAAGCTGCCTTGGTTTACGACTAAAGTGATGCATTTTAGGTGAAACTAGCATTTGTGTCCTAAAGCTTGTTGTTAGGTAGTAAGTCCATAGTAGCAGTCTTCTGACACCTCTTTGAGATGCTGGGGTTCAGCTTCCTGAGGTGGAGCAATATTAGCATGGTTTGGTCAGGTATTAATGTCTCTGCTCTTATAGAAGGCAGGTTTGAAAGAGGCAGTGTCACTTTGGTGAAACCGCGTTCGGGACTCGGACACATGCAGTGTTAGTGCCTGGTGTTGGACATTTGGAAAGAAGGTGTTTTCACGTTAGTAGTTCTGAGCTGCGAAAATTAAGATCCTTGAGAAACAACTTCAAAATTGTGGGATAGACTTTCCACCATCCAAAAAATAATACTTTCAGAATAAGAAATTATTTCTTATTTATATGGCCTGCATCTGTGATTAAGGTAACTAGGAATAATTACCTTCTGAGCTCCCTTTGGACTAATAGCAATGCCGTTCACAGCTATTACTCTTGAGTAGAGCAAGAGGATTAAAACTTAATGGCTTAAATAGAAAAGGAAAAGACCATATATATTGCTATTGAAATTTAGTTTCACCAGGGTAGATTGTAACAGTGAAGTGTTTAAAAAAAAATTAAAAAGTTCAGAACCCTTCTTGTCTGCCCCCTCCACTGGAACACCTTTTTGTCTCAAACGAGGAAGTTGCTGCACGGGCTTTGTAAGAAATGACTCATTACCCAACAGTAATAGCTGAGCTGTCAGTTCTTGGGTGTTTTGTTTTGTTTCTGTTTTTTAACCAGGCTTCGTGATCAAGCTACATGTAGCTACACTTATGTCTAGGAGAGTAAAAAACAGCATGTTTTTATGGTAATGAGATGTCACGTGATTTCTTTACATTTGCAGTTTGTCAAAGTATGTTCAGGACAATACCTTAACTGCTTCCCACTGTCTCCTGTTTGCCAGGGGCAAAGACCTGATGGGGTGAGACATTTGCTGAAAATTAGAGCCCAGTGGCGGGAAAGAACTTGCAACAAATCTAGATCATGTGGTGAAAATCCTCAACGATTGTAGGTTAACACAAGGAAAAGCTGTGCTGCAGTGTGGTCTGTGAAGGGTCAGGGATGGATCCTTCCAGCATGCCAAATCAAAGAACTTTGCAAACAGCCCCGTGTCTCTCACTGCAGCAGTTCCTGGTAGAGCCGTCTGGTTTGAATGCTGTTTTGCAAAGTTACGTTCCCTCCTGATCAGTGTTCCAGTAAGTGGGTCCTGAGGAAAGTTGTGCGTTGATCTGACAGGGACGTTGAAAGATCATTACTGCTGAGCAAGCCAAGGCGTTGTAAACCTGTCACGTTAATGCAGCAGTGCCTGTAACAAGCTGTATTCATACACTCTTGTAGAAAGGGAAAAGTGCTTCCTCTTCCAGCTGTGAGGCAAGGTATCCTGTCAACCTGTCCTCGTGCGCTCTGTTTCCTGGAGTGTAAGAGCTACTACATTGCTGTCTGGATTATATTTATTTGCGTTGCCATTTGAACTTTCAAGCTGTAGTAACCAGTCAGAGATCAAAAAGCCAAAGATCACAAGCAGAGATCCAGGAAAAAAAAATGTTTAGAAGTGATCTGGTAGGAAAAGGTCAGCAGCATCAGACTGAGGATACCTGGCCCGGAGGAGTCATTTCTACCTTCCACACCGAGGACAAGTGGACAGGGTGCTGGGTGCTCCCCTCACCAGCCATTGCAAAAGCATCTTAGTGATGGGGACTTGTCCCTTGTAAGAAGAGCACAGTTGTCATTTACAAAGATGTGTAGATGGTCTCAGATGAGAGCGTTAGGCATGGGGCTCTACTCACAAAGCGATTTAGCCAGTAAAAGACCCACCCACTTGTTTTTACTAAGCTGTTCATGGTGTAGGAAAGAATGTGTTGAGTGTTTTTTAATTCAGCTTTTATGAAAAAAAGAGCAAATGAAACAGCAGGTATGAAGAGCTGCAATTTTAAAATCTCACACCAAATCATTCAACCTTCATCCCTGCCAGAATTTATCTAGAAACAGAGGGGGTGATTTGTCTGAGGTGGGACTTGATCTGAGAGTTTCAGATAACAGTAGGTGACACAGAAATATGTTTCATAAGAGCTAACTATTGAACTGTGTTTGTAGCTTAAAAAAAGGTGGTGGATTTGGTGGTAACCTGCTCAGAGCATATTTCAGCATGTTATTTTTGCTTAGTATATGTGTGGCATGGTGTGGGATTTTTTTACAGCATAATTCTGTGTGTGTTTCCAAAGGCCAGCATCAGGAAGATGGGCAGCAGCAGGGGTTTGAGTGGATCCTGTGGCGATAGCAGTGGTGGAAATGGATGCTCAGTGCTGGATGAAAGCCTTTTTATTTGCAAGCTCTCTGGCAGCTAGTATTAAACACTTGATCCCTCGTCCTTTAAATTAGTTGACGGAACAATGCCATTGACAGATTGCCCAGGTAAAATGGCATTGTAGTACCTAGGGAAACTTCTCTGGGGAAAATTATAATTATTCGGCTTAAACCCCGTTTTCAGATGCAGAACTATCAGTGAGGCTTAGAGGATTTAACTGTAAAATCCCAAGGAGAAACTCTAACCCTGTTGAAGGCAAGGGACTGGAGTTTTACCATTAGCTTGAATTGAAGTTGGGAGTTTATTGCTGCTGTTCTGCTGGGTTGAAAGTATGCCTTTATCAGCAGAGAAATAGTAATGCTCTTCACTTCCCCCACTCCGTCACATGCTGGGTAGTCTTAACCGTCTTGTTTGGCCATTCCTTTGTTTTCTTATGCTCCTCTATGAACAAAGGCACTATACATACAATTTTATGCATAAATCCTGATTGAGACTACCTGTTTCTGGATTTATCACTTTTAGCCCATTGTGGACAGCACAGCTGAGCCATTGAGAACACCGAATGACTATTATTCAGCTGAGAAAATTTCACAGCAGGTCACTTTTGCTGCCACCACAGTAAAAAATTGTGAAATCTGGGAATCTCGTTCAACACAGAAAATAATTAGACCATTCAAGACGATCAGCAGGACTCAGATTCCTTAGCAATTTTGGGAGCAGCAAAAGGATAAGAGTGTGGATATATTACCCCATGGTGTCCTATTGGAAGCCTAACATCTTGCCTAACCTGATGGTATAAAAGTTAGCAGTGTTTTGTTAGATTCAGTTTCTCCTCAGCTGAAACAAACAAACAAAAAACCCCCCACAAAACAAACAAACAAACAACCCCCCCCAAAACAAACAAACAAAAAACCCAAAACCCAAACCAAAACAAAAAAGAGTAAAAGATGTACTTGAGCTCTTGAAAACAAGAAACAATTTGTAGCCCTGCAGACGCTTGATATAAGATCAGTTGTTACTGTTAGAGTACAGGGGTTTGGTATAAAACTCTGCCAAAAATATATTGGATCGTTTATATGTAGATAAATAGATAGATTTTTTAAAAAATAGAGCTTGTGAGCATCTATTTTTTACATATTGTTGCAATGAAACATGAACCACTTGTTCCTGGTTCTTAAACCGGACATCTGCATAAATTGCAGTGCTACTGTAAATATTTCTCAACATGGACAGGTAGATGCTATTGGAAAAAACAGAACAAATTCTTAAGTTGCCAATATTGTCACAAAGTCTCCCTGCAGAATGAAGTTGTTTGACAAAGTGTTTCCCTGGTGATTTGGCTGCAGATGAAAATGTCTTCAGCAATAAAATTCCGTGCTCGGGTCTCAGCTCTCCGTGCTCATCAATCAGCAAATGACATATCAAGGATCTTTTTTGCTAGATTAGTTAATATGGTGGGGAAAATATGTGAGACATTGATACTCCTTTGGATTTCTATACATAGGGTTTTTTTCCCACTCTTAAATACACATTATTTTTTTAAAATACATATATTTATTGCCTACAGCTTCCTTTAGTAATCAATAGTGCTGCAATAGGACTAATGTAAAACTGTTTTTTATGAACACAGATTTTCTTGCCTAGAGATAATGCCTACTCTCAGAAATTCACTGCCAATCATAGGAAAGGGAGAGCTGGGGGAAGGCGGAAGGAGAGATGTACATTTGGTGGCAGTGTTTCTACCCTCAGTGCACTGTCCTTTGTGGCTTAATATATTAATGTTTTGCCAATAAATGGCATTTTGTAGAATTTTTGTGGGTCTATGTGTTGTAAATGCAGTTTTGCTGCAGATAATCATGTTCCGTATATGCTGATGCTTTCATAACGTATCATTAATGGCTTTAGAAAGTTCAATTACATGGCTACATAGAAATAAATCACCTTATAGTTTAATTACCTGTAATATAACAGCAGCAAATATCTTCTGGGAAGCTGCCTCCTGTGTTACTAAATGACTGTCAATGATGAAGCTGCTTTCCTTAAAGGATGCTCTATTAAGGAGATCGTTTCACAGTGCTTTATGCTACATCTGTTGCTGCCACTACTAAATTTTATAAAGGCATTTAAAATGTGACAGATGTCAGTAATAACTTTTATTTCATGCCTGCTTTTTAAGGAAAAAAATGGAACTTACTGCAATTACCATAAAGATTCATATGAAATGTTTCATATTAAACCCTTTTTAAATACTTAAAAAATATTTTTTTGAATGATGATATGGGATCCAGAGAAATATCTTATAACACATTATAGCAGATCCCCTCTGTAGTATGTGTCCATCTGCAGAGGAAAATACTAAGAAGAGTCATTCATTTTCCTACGTAAATGTCTCAAAACAGAGTCAGTCCTATTCAGATACAGCCACCTGAGAAGCGAAAAGGGAGCACAGATGGAAAGATGAGTATCCTGCATAAAAAAAGAAGTGATAAAATGATGAGAAACAAGGGAAGGAAGGAAGAAAGCATGAAAGTGGTACAAGAGGAAGACCAGTAAGAGGGTGAAGGCTGACAAACTGGAAAGGGAAGAGAAATGGGAAGAACCAAGATTCTCGACAGGGAAGATAAATGGGGAGAATCAGCTGATTAGGCAAAGGGAAGAGATAGGAAGAAGTGCAGCAACAGAAGAAAAAAAATGGAAAAATTAGTAAAAGCAGAAATCAAGGATATCAGATAATCAAAGGAAAGGATATTGGCTGCCTTTTCCTCCCATTAACAATCAGTAAGTGGGAGAGCGGGATGATGGACAAATGTCAAAGGCACAACCAACTTGTATTTTCTTGCTTGTCCTCTTCTTAAGACTCTGGGTTTCCTTTGTGTGATTTTGGTTCACCATGTTTACTTTGGTTAGACCGCACTTCCTTTGATACAATTGTATTGCTCAACTCTGTGACTGTGAATTATTTGAGTCACATTATTTTGGGATCATAGCTTGAACCAACAGACTTTAAAATGATTCTGAGCAAATTTGGATCGTCTCTTTTCCTCATGCTTCTAGAAAAGTGCAAGTTTCAGTACATCCCCTCCCATCTTAATACAGTAACTAGCAAACACTTTGACTTGGTAGCTCAAGCATGTAAGGGATGTGCAGCCCTCAGTGTGCTAAGTATGGTGGTTTGTAAACTCAAGCATCTCCCCATCCATAGGGTGGTGGGCTGGCTCCAGAAGAGGTACAGAGCTTCCAGAGTCTGGACGCTGACCTAGATGCATGAGTGTGTGCAGGGGTGCTAAACCCTGGGCCGTGCTGTGGCCCACCCTTTCATTTACTGGCTAGCAAAGGTTAACCAGCACGGGAGGATAAAAGAGCAAGGCTTTTTGAGTGCTAAACCCCCAGTACATTTTTGTTCTCCAGAAGGGAGTGGATCAGGGAGTGTGCCCTGCCCTTTTCTTTGGGCAATTTCCTCACAGCTGTGGTTCACACGTTGTTAACACTTTACAGGGTAATGGGTAGGTGGTTAACTAATGGCTGTTTTCAGCTCTAACTTGTAGGGTATAACAATAAGAATACATTCTATTTCAAAGGGTGTCTTTTTTAAAGGAAAAAAATATTTTTTTGCTGAATTCAGGAGGTGGGAGTTAGGCAGCACTTAATGTATTGAATGCAGTGAGAGAAAATTTGAGCATAAGGTACAGAGACATGTAGGTTGGGTTTGGATGAACACATTTGTGTGTGGAAAATTATATACTGCCTCAACGAAAATGACTTTTTCCTTCTAAAAGAAAATGTTGTTTTCTCCCGCGTATTGAGAGAATACAGATCACCCATTGGAGCATGTGTCGTTTTTATCCCCATACACATAAACAGCAGTAGTATTAAACTAATTTTTTGCAAAAATTATGGAAGATTCCTTCAAAAACGTGTCTTTTCTTCCTTCAAACTGTTTTTATTTTGTGTGCTGATTATTTTATCTTGAAGCTGTGAATCCTTGGCCTGTTCTTCATTATTCTGGCAGAATTAAAGAACACACCACAAATGTATTCCCTTCCTTACTAAAAATAATTTCCAAATTAAAAGAAATATTCAGAAAGGCTGTGAGAATATCTGATCTAAAGTTGCCAGTACTGAAATAATATTTCAAGACTATACTAAAAAATCAGTAAGGATAGAATCAAGTTAAATGAAATCTTGTTGCTTCTGCTAGGCCAGGATTAACATAAATACAGAACCAGTGTAATGTGAGGAATAATAACATATAGTCACAGCCCAATTAAATAAAATAGCAAGTAAGGACGATGTATCCTGAAAAAAATCTAAATCAAAGGAAAGTCCTGCTATTTTGTCCTTGCCTCACTGTTTTTATTTTGGCTATCTACAACTGATCTTCAATGCCTTTACTTACCAGGGACAGCTTTTAAAAGGGAAAGCTACTCAGAAGAACCAGGATTTTCAAGAGAAAGCCCTCAGTCTGCCACCAGTCGACTTAGAGATACTCACACAACGTGCTCTGTGTTTGGTTTTGATTTTGTCTCTTTGACCTAGTCCAGAGTGGGACCACATTTGAGGCAGCTGTGGGCTTGTGACATGGGGCAGTGGAACTGTGTCAAATGTGTGGGCACATCATCAGGGAGTAAAACTCAGTTTTTAGAAACATTGCATGGGGAAAAGAGGCGATTCTTGAAACAACTCAGATGAATGAGTGCAGAGCAAGCCCCGAGTCGAGTCGGCTGGTGCTGTTTGCAGGATGATGGGCGTTGCCATAGTGACAGAGGAAGCGGGGAACAGAGGGGTTTTGAAGAGAATATCAGCTGGAGCTTCAGAAACACTACCTTAGTGTGTGATGTCTGCCAAAGAGCCCCACTGGGGAGACAGGCGGTCAGGTGGTGGGAGTGCATGAGAGCATGCAAGTCGCCTGGCGTCTGCTGGCGAGCGAGTGAAGTCATGGCTCAGACAGATCAGGAGGTGGTGGAAATGAACTCGCCTTGTATTCACATATGCAGGTTGTTCCCAAGTTATCTATTGGTGCATTTCCCAAGAGGATGATTGCTTTTGCTTCCTCTCCCGTTCCTGAAAACATTGGGTTTAATTCCAACAGTGACTGCTATGGAGATAATTCTCAGGTCCTCTGTGTCTTGAGAGCACCACCCTTGTGTCCCAGAGGCTGCACGGGCTCTGCCACCCTGCCTGCCTGGTTCTCTTGGCAAATCAAAACCACTATGAAGAGTAGCCATGGGCTGACCTTTTCCTTGTGCTTCGGCAGTAGTTTTGTGCTCTCTGTAGTTTTTTCTCTTAATTCAGGGAAAATGCAGAGGTGACACCTGTGGTTGGTTTGTGTTAGGGGAACAGATTAGGAAGGCGGGTTACCTGCACAAGTCTCTTTGCTAAGGTCCTGCATCTTGCTGTTAGGATGTAACATGGATCTCCGAAGCCAGATGTTGAGTGATACTTGTGGGCAGCTCACTGGACCTAGTGCTCATCCCTCGAGACTGGGGACCCACACACTCTCTTCATGGAGCTGCAAATTTCTCACAAAGCATGAGGCTAGCTGTTGTGTTTGGAGCCAGGTGACTTTTCTCTTCAAGCAGATAGTTTGAGCTGTATTGTGTCCCTACTTCACAGTAAGTCACTAGCCAGGATTTGCACTAAAAAACTCATTTTTGCTTAAGTAAGAATTATTGTCTTTTACTAAATACATGAAGCCCATCAAGTGGGTACAGTACTAAAGATGTCAGGTGAATGAATCATGGGCAGGAAGGAGAATCAGGACAGAGTTTGTCTGTATAGTATGGAGTCAGAATCTGGACAAGGCTAAGAACTGCTGGAGATCAAGATATATGACTGCTCTGATACAAAGTAAATAGGTTTTTAAAATTAATGTCCTTGGCATTGGCTATGTTAATACTTCCCTTTTGCAACATTTATTTTTTCATTACGGAGCTAATGTGACTGAAAGATGGATGTGAAGAAATGACAAGCACCATGTATGTTTAAAAGGGGAAGGGTCTGCTGCAGTCTGTGCTCATGCTGAACGTGCTTGGTCTTGAAGTAATGGTACTGAAAAACGTGGACTAAGGAGAACTTGCACAGCATTTAGGGGATACGCTCCTTATGTCAGTCAAGAGCCTCCCCATGTTGTTCTATACCATAAAGGCTCCCTGAATTCACATGGTTTGCACACTCATCTATTTCTTCATTCCCTCTATGCTCCCTTTCTTCAGCAAAGTGAGAGTTGCCAGTATGTTTCTTGCAATATATTGGTGTTGTCCTCTTTTTACCATGCAAAGATCAGCTGCTTTTCTATATGTGAAGCTTTATGTGTCTCTTCATCCCTCTTTTGTCCTCATAGCTCTTCCTTCCTCTCTTCCATCCTTTCCCTATCTTGGTCTTTCTTCCTCTCCCTGAGGCAATTTTGTTCTGGACATCAGCATTTCTAAACTGTACTGGGAGCAAGTGCTGCAAGGATATGGAGGAAAGAGGGGGATCATTAACGCTGGCAAAGAAGATGGTGGCCATCGACTGGCTCTTTGATCTGTAGGTCATTACCCACAGACCTGGATGGCTGAAACAGCTGCCCCTGCTAACTGACTGCAAGAGATCACGAACCCCTGTGCGTATATCTACCTTTCCCCTTTCATTTTCTTGTTTTCACCAAAATCGATATGACATTGCCCATTGCCTAGAACATTCCGTGAAACGTTGGAATTCATCAAATAATCCAGCGTCCTGAAATTATCTTGTAATAGACAAACACACAGAGAAATGCCACTTGGTCAACAATCATAACATCCAGGGATGAAAACTACCCTACTGTACTCGTAGGTCATCAGTCCCTCAGCACAGTTGTTTTTCCAGGCTACACTGAATATCTGACAGTTTTCTTACGAAGCTGTGCTATAGGCTGATCTAATACGTCCTTGGCAAGAAGTCGGGGCTGACCATTATTCTATGGGTCTCCCTTCCATTGTGCTTGTTTCCCACCACTCTTTGTGTCAGCTTTGCATGGGCTTGTGGGCTTTCAATGAGAATGAAGTTTTCTCCACAGCATGTATGCATGTCCCTCTGTGTAGTTACACCCTCTGATTCACACTGTCTGGTTTGTGTGGGTTTTTTTAGTTACAAAAGTGGATTGATCTTACTTTCTTTCCTTTACCTTTTTCCTCTGGCCAAGGTTTCCCATGTTTCCGTCACATTAAATCTGGTAACCAGACAGCTGTGTAGTCATGTTAACTTGCTGACCTGACAGAAAGCATGCACCCCAAAAATAAGTATTTTCTAGAGCAGTGTACCTACAGTGCTGGAAAGTGGTCTGAGCAAACTACACCATGAGCACTAGGCCAGGTGAAGAAGTGATGTTGGTGCAGTACCTTTGGCTTTGGTTGCTGGGATTTAGTTACATTTATTTTGAACTTGCAGTGTGGGTTTGGATTTGTGGTTTTTGTTTTGTTTTTTTCTTGTTTGGGTTGGTTTATTTTTTTTATGAAGGGATATATTTATTTTTTGTTAGGCAGGAAACTAAGAAAAGGGAAAGTTTCTTGAATAGAAAGAAATATGAGTAGTTCTGGAATTTGTTTCTTTTGATTCTTGGTGAAAGTATCTCAAAAAAGACTTTTAGTTGGGAAGTTGGCATAGAGCATAAAAACACGAGTATAGTTGTGTTTAACTTTTGAATTAAGTATTTTTCATTAATACAAACATATGTTATATATATTGTGGTTTGGAGTTCAATCTTGAGCCAGTTTACTTGCAGTGTTAAAAACTGCAGTCTACTGAAGCCCCAAAGAGATTCATAGAGAGCAGTTGTTCACCATAGTATCATTTCTCAAAGATAAATTATGCAGCAGTAAAGACAAGTTCATAAACTTTATTGTATTGCTTTAGTAGCAGTGCTTTAGGTACTACTGGGAAGGCAAATTCAACCCTAAGGTCTTCCCCAAAGTTTACTAAACTGTCTTAGAAGCTGCCAGTGTAATTTTTTTTCACTTTTTAGGATATTTTTCTAAGCTTAGCAGTGGGAGGGGGGAAGAAGAGGATGGTCTTTTTTTTCTTGATCTTTGGTTAATCTTTCTGACTTTCTACTTACACTAGCATGTAAAAAAATCACACTATAAGAAAAAAATTATACTCTTTATACTTGATTGACTTAAACACATGTAGTTTTTTATAGGCTTGCCATTTTTCTTCAGTAGCATGCATCTTTGTCATAGTTTAAAAATTATCTAGAAATAGTACAGTTACATTCTTGAAATTATGTGCAGCTATGAGCAATATGTACTCTCCATATTTTCCATATGTTGAGGCAATGTTCTAGTTTTATGTGTATAGTAAAAAAATAATCAGTGATAAACAGTCAATCGAATGGAACTATATCTTAACTGAATGCTGAAAAAATCAGGATCAAAGTACTATATATTCATATTCAAAAGAATTTTAGGACAAAATGTTCTTTGGGCACTTATGTGGTAACCCTGAAATATTAGGTCTTTCTGGCCTTTGCAGACTGTACTAGTGTGCAATACTGACACCAGAGGATTTATGGCTGTTTGCCTTTAATTGATTCATTTTTCTGAAGAATTTCAGAAGATCTTTAAGCAGCTATCATTTTCACTCCTTATCTCTGGGTTTCATTTTAGGAAGAAAGTAGGAATGTTGAATTTTTGCTATTCTAGCTGATGTTGCAGTCTCTTCAGAGACGTAGTTCAAACTGCAAGTTACAAGACTGAAAGATTTAAAGAAAGCCAAGAGGAAAAGTTTATGTCTTCGCTGCCCATGCAAGTATATCTTTTACAGCATAATAGCTGTTCTTCTGTAAAATCCAAGGCACAGAATTTTTTTTTCACATTATGTCTGGGTGAGTTGACTCCTAGGAAACTGCTTAGCTACATCACGGTAAATGCAGCTTTGTCACCATGAAGAGGTTACAGAGAGGGAGCAAGCAAAAGCTACTTCTCTTGCAGTAAAAATCTCATTTTAACAGTAAAGCATAGCCAGACAGAGAGCTGATACCTAGCCTTTCAGTCATATTTTAACTCCCGCTGCCTTAGCTAAGACTGAACAAGTGAGCATCAAGAAATCAAGTGCAATCTCAAGAATGCAAGCACAGTCATTGTGGAAGGCAGCAGATATTCCCCCTATATTGGAGCAGCCGTGTGGATCTCAAACCTCGTGAATCCCATTTCTTCTGACTCCTCTTTTCTAGAGCATGTGCTAATGAAGTGGGTTAGCTGTCTGGAAACACCATGAGAAAACAATCTGTCCACAGTGCAGTTTTTCAACTGGGCATGCATCTATTCTGTATCTGAACATGTGCTCTGAAAACGTCTGTTGGTCGGCTTAGAGCATTGAGCAATGAGCTGACGGTAGCTGGGTGCTTCAGTAAAAATACGGCACTGTCTCACTGGTGGGCACTGGAAAATTTATAACCTGAGATGAGACTGAGGGAAGCAAGCCATCTTCTCTGTATGTCCTCACTTTGGCACCAAGCAGCTTTCTGACTTTTGGGGTCTCAAGTGTTTAATCTACATGAGCCCGTCTCTACTGATGCTGCTCATTTTGTCAGTAAATAGGAGAAAGCAACTGAAAACACAGCGCCAAATTCTCTAGGGCCTGAGTATCTGCATACAACTGTTGTGTCTAGGCAAAGCTGGTAGTTATAAGGACTCTGGGGTGGTGAAGAAATGAGGCATCTTATGTGAGGGAGAAGATGTTTTAGGCCTTAAAGAGGGATTGATTTGTGGTTATTATTGCTGCCTTTGATCTGCCAACAGGGATCTGAAACTAATCCACCAGAGCAGCACAAGTCTGATATATAGTGCCAGATGGAGATGCCAGAATAGGTTACTCCTGCTGTCTTTGATGCTGCCTTATCATGAAGTGATAAAACAGGTAGTATAAAGCAAAGCAAGCAAGGGTTAGGAGCGTGTGCACTGCAGGAACTGTGTGAAGTGAATGCCAGTTGTTACAGCCAGTGCAGGAGCAATTAGGCAGTCGCAGCATTATCCTAACCCCATGAGAGGCTGAGGGACCCAACCACACAGAGCAGTTGGTTGGCGTACAGAATTGAACATCACTGGATACTTCCATGCCAGGTTGAGGGAATAGAAAATGCAGATTCACTGTATTTCAAAAGTAATCCCATAAGCACAAATGGCCATAGAAGTGAAAAACTGTGTTTTCTATAAAGACTTTTACTCACCGTTGAGTTCATACTCCACCTATGAAGTGTATCAAAAGTTAATCTCATTTTAAAATGTTGTGCTCTAAGCAGTGAATATAAGCTGCTGAGATGTTGGTGGGATTTTACCACTTCTGGTTTGATTTTGTTTAGAAATTAGAGCAATTTAGGGCTTAGTACAGCTATTAGTTCTCTATAGATCTCATGATCATGTGAGTCAGCAAGCTTATTGCATAAGAAGAGCTTTATATAGATGTTGGATCAATTGGCAGTGAGTTGTCAATAAATACATCTCCTAGGCACTGTGCAATTGACAGGCTAATGAAGTGCTTTCTTGGTGACAGAGAGCTGTTGACAAATCTTTTGCCACTTTGCTTTTCCCACTCCTGCACAGGCATTTCTCATAAATCTGTTCAATGCCGCAAGCTTGGGGAGCACTAGGATGGTTTCACAAGTAAGGGGGTGCGTGTTTGCTACCTTGCATGCATAGGATGGGATTGGGCAAAGATGTTAGTAACCTGTGCATTGAGGAACCGGAAAGTAAGGACAGGAGTCCAAGGATCATGCTTGCTTTCTCTGCAATGTGTTTTCCAACATATTTCTAAGAAGATGCAGAGTAGACATCCTGCAGTTTATCCTCCAAGACTGCAGCTTGGGAGCTGGCTCCCTGTTCTTGCACTCTTTCTGCCTTTCTTGCTACTGTGGCACTTAGACTGATTCAGTCCAAGTTGTTTCAACACCATTTTCCTTTTCCTCTTGCCCAGAAGCAGGTGGAACCACTGGTTTATTTTGCATCACGCTTGAAGACTCCCGTGGGTGCTTTTTGCAAATGTCTGATGATAGAGTAAACTGGTTCCTGTCCTTTTAAGTGAAAATTCCATATTTGTTCCTCTAACTCATGAGCATATGTAAGCACCAACGACTTAGGATGAGTGCTGCCTACCTACGGCAAAAAGATGTTCAGCAAAACCAGATCATATCGGTATGCATAATCCCACCTTCCTTGTAAGAGAAACTATTTTGGTTAATGCGTGCATTAAGAAGTTTACAGAGTGACTCATTGGCCCTAGCTATTACTAGTACTTGATGAGAAGACATAATTTTCACCCCAGTGTTCACTGCCAGCCTAGATGTTGTTCATAAGTTGCTGTATGGTTTGGGGCTTGTGAGCTGTACTGCAAGTGCAGTTTGCCTGTTTGCTTGCCTGAAAAAGCTTCATAATAATGGCCATGTGTAGATAATCTAAATAACAAAGAACATGCTGCTTGATTGGCATCATAAACCCGTGCTTGTTTTTGTAGTTTCCAAGATATGCCTCAGTTGCTAACACCAATTACAACACAAATTATTGTGAAACCTGTATTGTGATTCTTAAGTAATCTAGAGATTTTTGCACTTCCTAAGTCACTCTGTTCATGAGAATGCTAAAATGAGAAATTTAGGTCATTTCTAAGAAGACTGTGATGAGACTATGTCATGGGAAAGCCTATGCTGCACCATGTGCACGGTTATCAGGAATAGTTTGCATGACATTAAAGGCCAAACCTTGCATCCACTGAAATCAGAAGCAAAACTTGTATTGATTTTGTTGAAATCAAGGTCCGACTGACTCTATATTGCCATTTCATCTTGACAGACATCAAAGGAGAAGAAAGCCTTTCAAAAGGCTCTATGTCCTTCACACTGGGGGCCACGAAAGACACTGAAAGTAACTTGGGAAGTCATGCAGATTGAGTGACATCAGAACTTATTCCTTTGCATCCATTGCTATCATTTCCAAGGAAGCGTTTTTTAAATGGGAAAAAAAGGTGTAACTGCTGCTTTCCAAAGGGGTGGCCAGCATCTTGCTTTGCGAGAGGGAAGGAAGCCAGTGTAAAAATCTGCAATGGAGCAGGGACAAGGATTCATATAGCAAATGAGACTGCTTGTCTTACCCAGCTCATCTAGCACTGTTAACACAAATCTAGGAAAAATACTGCTGTCAGGAAAAAAGAGTGTATCACAAAAGAGTGTTTCTGTTACACAAAAGGAAGCCCAACCCTTCTCTCAAGGTGTTAACGGCATGAAAAGATAATATGTGATTTTTCTGTTGTTTCAGAACCACCTCCAACTGTAGGCAAGTTTGTTTTACAGAACACAACTTTAAGAAAGAGGACAAGCTAAAACCAAAATGATAAATACTCAAACAAATGTTAGTGTCTTGTGTTACCTCAAGAGCTGGTTCAGTTTGCTGATTGCTCCGTTTCAGTGTGGTCTGAGTAATGAAGAGCTGACTAGTGAGCCTAGTTTAGTGTTATTCCCTGAGTACTCTTGAAGCATAACAAACCCAGAAAGACTGTAATGAAAAATAATAGAAAGGTAGCTGGGGGCTTAACTTATGATCCCTGCTCATTACAGTAAGCGACATTTTCATTGCAGTGTTACCATAAAGATTATTGTCTGCCACATAACATAGGTCCCTCCTGAAAAGATTCTGGAACAACTTTGTCAGCACAGTAAAAGCCATGGAAAAATGCCAAAGATTTGCTTAAAACCCAGTAATTGTTTGCCAAATATTAATGGTGTGATGCTTTGTTCAAAACTGACTGGAAAATGCGGTGAATAGTCTATCATTTTATTACATGGTATCTGTGTGACCATCTTTGATCTTCTGCAGTAGATGTATATAACTGGAAAACCATTGTATTGATTTTTTTTGCTTCCATAATGAAGTACTTGATCTCTGGGTTTCAAACTTCCAGCATTTTAACATGAATGGTGACAATGATTTTGAAATTGACTTAATCTCCCTTGCTCCTTTGCATGTATGTGGACCTGTCTGAGCACAATTCATCAGAATGTCTGGGAGATCGATATCGTTGGCATGTTTGTGCCAGTGTTGGCCAGGGGGTAATTGAAAGGGCTGTATTTGGGAACTGGAAAGAGATTTCATGAGGAAAATGGCAAAATTCAATATTTGCATTGACCTGTTATGTGTGTTCAAAAATTCAATTCAAGAAGGTTCCCCTGGAACAGCCTTTCTAGAAAGTATATCCAACGTGAGTCAAACAAAGCTGACTCAGGTGACTGGGTGAAATTGGATTGTCTGTAACATGTAGCACTTCAGATGTGGTCCTTTATGTCAAAAAGGTGAAGTGAGTTTCCTCATTTCTTCACCTTTTTCCTGGTAGTGCTTTCAAGCAGCTAAATCCAGTGGGCTGGAGGAACCAGAGGATTCCTCCACTGATGGCAGTGAGCAGCCGCTCCATATTCCTGTTCCCTTGTCCTGCCAGTAGCGAGACTAACCACAGATTCAGAACATATATATACACATGTATATGCACTTGGCCAATCATAACAGATTAGCATGACAGGAGGACAGATGGCCGCATAAACACACAGAGGACAAACAACAGCCAGACTGGATTTCTAGAGATCAGAAGCCCTATGTCAGGGATCCCTCTGGTACCTGGCTCCCAAATCTTGATGTTTCAAGCATCAGGCCCCCTACACCCAGTCTCACCAGCCTGCAACCCCTCAGCCTCCTTGGAAGCTGGTTGCAGACCCTTGGTCTCTCCAGTATCCAGGACTCAGTCCATCCTAGTGACCAGCTAGCCTGGTTTGAACTTTGCAGATGGGTCATGCATGCATGCTGTCAGAGCAGAGAGCACACTCACAGAGAACAGTTAGAAACAGGATTTAGGTAGGACAAAGTGAAGGTGATTTGGCACAGTTTAGTCAAAAAAGCATGCTTGCGTATGGCTGGCCTCATTTATTCCCCGCCTGATCCTCTCTCCATTTTCCTGCATTTGTTCTCTGCCATCCACCTTGATCCCTCCCTTCCACTCTCTTGGTCTTTCTCCTAAACGTCTCTTAAGTCCTGTATAATCCTTAAATACTTTGGCTCAATCCCAAGACTCCCCCAAAGCATCCCGCAGTAAGTCCTATGCCTCTTTTACACAGTGGACCCCAGAGCTTGCACAGCCTGCCAGAAAGAGTTTCTTGTGTTGTGTCACACAAGTGGGTTGTGCAGCAAGACCAGGGCTTAGTCCTTCACCTTTGAGGGTCTCGGGAGTGGTGATTCAGGGAGGTAAAGTTGGTTGAGTTCCCTACCGTGTCACTTTGTCCCTCATCACTGTTTAGTCTTTGTGTCTATTTTGAGGAGCCATTAGGCAGCCGGCCCTGCAGCCGGTGGGGATGATGAAGGTGGATGCCCTGGGAGGGGTGCATGAGCCAGCCCAGCAGAGCAGGGCAGCTGTATAAACCCTGCGTGTGGAGAACTGTAGTCCCCTGAATGTTCTCCCTGCTACTGCCAGTGAAATCGGTCATCCTCAGTGTGCAGCAGAGCAGGCTCAGATTAACTCAGATACTTCAGTTTTCCTTAAAAAAAAAAAAAAGAGAAAATAAGAGACGCTGCGTTATCAGTATTTCCCCAGAGTCCCTTCTATACATTTTATTGGTGCATTTTGTCTAGTTACTGGAAAAGAAATACATGCCTGCCAGACGTAGAATAACTTAAAGAAAGTTCCTTGGCTTGCACTTCGCTATTTTTACCCTCTGTTTTCCTTTTTTTAAATGTTAATTAGGTGCATAGCAAAATGCATGTAGTAAATCAATAACAAAGATTACGTAAGGGGACTTACCTGAGCAGCAAGCCCTTGTGTAGCATTTAAAACGGAAAATGAGCACTGGTTTACTTAAGCCCAAAGGAGTCCATGTGGACAACAACATTAAAATAACATAAGAATGAAGAAGAATGTGTTTGACTGACGCCAGGAGGGTGTCTGTGCTGCATGCCAGTATGTTTTCTGCACCGTGTTCGCTGTCTATCTGGGGTTAGTTTGAAAGCAGTAACAACAGGGTTTGGTGAAATGGAGCAAACTGTTGATTTATCTAGTGCATGCTCACAGAATTACAAATACATAAAGACAAGGGTTGTGATGATACAGATGACTTTAGTAAACCTCAGGGTTTACAGCAGATACCTGTATCTGGCACTAAACTGTTTTTTCTACTCATACATGAGTTGGAAAGTGCCATTTGACCTGTGAAAGGAAAACAAGGGGAAAAACGTTCCACTCAATCAATGGGAATTCTCAGCCGTGAGGACTTCAGGTCTGACTTACGAAGTTTCTGTGTGCCTGGGGTGGATCCAGGGACTGGTCTGCATGTGTAAGCTGAACCACTCGCCGATCCATTTGAAATGGAGCCTGAGAAGGGAGATCAGCACTCCTGGATGTGCTTGAAGATGTGAGTCCCAGGTGAGAAATTCTTCATAACTGAGGTAGTCTGATAGGACTATCCAAGTGCAGAAATTAATCATTCTCTCCCTGGTCCTCTCAGGCTGCCGTCTCATTATACTGGGCTAGCTGGGGGTTGTTTTGTCAGCATAATAGATTATCTAGATGAAATCTTAATTTGTATTTGTCTCTGTTTTTAAAGAAATAAGGATAAGCACGTGCTCTCCTTTCCATCTTCATGACAGTTCCATGGAGGTACCCCTTGTGTGTTGTCTCTCTGGCTTTGTAGCATGGCTGAGATTTTCAGTGCAGGGCTCCCTGGGTATTAGATAGGTCTGACTTTCAGAAAGCAGATGCTGGTGTTCCATGTGCTTTCAAAACCCTCTCCACCAAAAGCCACATTTCTTCTAAGGTTTTTCCAGTTGAGTGTGCAAAGTCATTAGCCAGTTTTGCAAATCTTGGCCTGTAAATTTTCCTTTAAAAGACACTTTTTTTTTTTGCTAGGTTTCTATGAGTTTCCAGCTGTGATCTCCTAACAAGCCTCACATTTAAAGTACTTGCTTCAAAAGGCTGCTAGCCTCAGAGAATATAAGGAGAAGGCTTTCTTTTATTATTGTATATTAATTAATTAGTTCTCCTTAACATGCAAGATGGTGAGTTCAAAGGAGCAGGGATTAAATTAACCAGTTTAAGAGCAGACGTGTCTGACAGAATTAAAATTATCCAGCAATTGCCAGCCCTATAGAAGAGCAGGTGTTTGTAAATCATAGTTACCTTGGCTCGAATCTCCCCGCACAGACATGTTTCCCCTGAGGTTGTTTCCTTATAGGTCCGACTGGCCTGTGTTCCTTTTACAGCTGCTGTGCTTGGGCTGCTGAGTCGTCAGGACAGGACTGATGATGCTATTGTGAGGAGCACCACAAGGAGCTCCTGAGCTCAGGCCAGAGGTCCATCTGGTCAGGGTCCCTCTCTGACAGTAACCTGGAGGGAAGGAGGGTGGGAAACGGCACGTAGAGGTTGAGTCTTTCTCTTCTTCAAGTATACAATACAGCAAATGTAGAGATGAGAGACTGGGGTTGAGGGATCTGGCAGAAGGGAGCCCTGTGGGGAACTGAATGGTGAAGTGGCTGTTAGGGGACACATGGGATGGGTGGGCTTGCTTTGGAGGATGCACGTTCTGCACAGTCGCTGAGACAGTGAGCTCCAGGAGAGTTTTGGCAGAATACTTTTTTTTGCTTATTGAGATTTGGAGTGTTTTTAGGCAGGAATTCACAGTAAGTCAACGTTGGACTGTATGACTCAGCAGAGTCTGTAATGTAAGGTAGCTAACAGCTTGTGAGAGCCTGCAAAGTGGGAACAGAGAGGGAGTGGTTGCTTTGAGTAGACTTCATCTAGCATTTTAAAATGTCTAAACGTGAGTGTCTACATGTCAGCTAGCTGCCCACTGTCCACTGTAGTTGGTGAAAATCTGTAACAGAGTATAGCAACTAAGCATCTGACAGCAGATGCTTGTATTTGGTCACCCAAAAAGCTCTTTACTCCACTGGCTTCATTTCCAGATCTCCAGTGACTGCAACATGGACTTGGATACCTAGCTCTCCACCTGCACTGTCTCTGTCTTATCTAACTGGAACTCCAAAAGATGAAATTAGCTACAAAAAAGAGCTAAACCAAGATGGGAAGAGGTGATCAGTTCCCCTGCAGAGTGCCTCTGGGGTGAAGACTCCAGAAAGCACTTGAGGGAATTAGGGATTTCTGATGATGCAGAAAGTCTCTTTGAAAGGTGAAGTGCAGGACTTGGGGGGATTAGGGAGGGTGATACCAGGGCAAAGTCTGCAGCAGCTTTGGGTTATGAAGATTATTGGGACAGGTGGAGGGAGCAGAAAAATATCACAAGTTGTTACACTTCAGCGTGTCTTGAGGCTAGGCTCTGGGGTGTGGAGATTTGGGGCAGTCTGAAGTATTAGGCTTACCAGAGTGTGAGTGAGCAGTAGAGGAAGACAAACTGTTACAGACCTAAAAATACTGGAGCAGTTTTACAACACATTAAGAGCTGCAGGTGTAGTAGCCCGGAGGCTCTTGCAGCGTAGCAAGCACGCAGCACCGCCAGCGCCTGCCCCCTTCAGCCAGCCACCACCGCCTCCGTTTCAGAGCATGGGGAGTGAGCTGGTACACAGAGAGATGACAGGCCAAAGCTGAGTGTTTTGAAGAAATTTGCAGAGAGCTTCAGATGGTGAACATCTCTGACACTGCTGCCATCTGCTCTCAGAGCACTCGCAAAAAAGGGGCAAAAAATTAGCTGAATAAAATGAGTCACTCTTGTCTGTTCTTCCTTATTAAGAATCCTAAAACTGCAGCTTGCCATCCAAGTGTGCAAGGAAACTAGATATTCGTTTCACTTACCCATGCAATGTTCCTCTTAATTTAAATCATCTGACTTATGTCACAGAGAATAAAAAATATTATTGGGAAACTACCGAAATAATATGATACTTGCTAAGTGATTTTAACCCCCACTATTTTCTCTCACTGGTACATTACTGGTAAATTAAACCCCAGTATCTGTCCCTTTCCTGGGAGAAGATGTGGTTTGAGGAGGTGACGTGTTAGCAGCTCCCATGGGAGAAAAGGCCAGGCTCAGTCACTCGGAGGGGATACCAGAGCAGCAATAAGCTACGCAAAAGCTGCCAGGGCAAAAGCCTCTTGCCGTAAATGCTTGAGAATTGTAACTAATGCAGGCTAGCTGGCCCGTATCAGTCTTGCAAACACTTCTTTCAGCTTTAGGTCTCTAGTGATGTCACCACTGATTCAGCCTTTCCCTCTCCTGCTTCAGCAGCTGGGACTGGGGACCATTCTGTTGAGGTCCCTGTAAATACCCACATTTGAAGCTGCGTCTGAGCATTAAATGCCCGCCTAAACCTGAGCTCGAGCTTTTGGAAAAGCGAGCAGTGCTGAAATGTTTCACCTTTGTTTCTCAGACTACAGTACATACCTGGAGGCAGCATCTCTCCAGGATCATATTTAACTGTGCATGTCCTTTTCATACTGCATATTCACCCTGTAGGTCTATTGCAGACATAAAGTGAGAGCAGTGTATTTCTTATGGGTCATTCTTGAAATCCTCTTTCAAATGCTGAAACTCAAGAAGATCGATGTATGAATCAAACACACTGCGTTAGTTCACTAGCTTACACAAGTTCACTCTTTTCATCTCTGGGAGCACGTAGCCTTTGGCTAGTGAGTGTTTTGCTGTACAAGGGAGAAAAATTAGAGGCAATTGTGCCGAAGGTGGTTTTTGAAAGTGGTTCTTTTGAACTTTATGAATTTTAACTATGGTTCTTTTTTAAATTCAGAAATTTTGGTAGCAAGACCGTATGCTTTCAAGTTACAAGGCTCCATGCCTGATCTTATGCTGTAAATGGCAACATTTAGCAATTTGTAGTTTAATTTAGAAGGATCACCTACTTTCCTAAATGCTTAAGTAATGTGGCAGGCTGTGGTTATTGATTCTCTCTGAATTTATTACAAGAAAGCTGTATTCAAAAACTTTCCTCTTGGGAATGCCCCTCCTGAACTGCATGCTTGCTAGTGACAGCTTAGACCCCTGATACATAACCAAAGACCTTGCCTAATATCCTTGCAATTGCTCAGGGAATTTTTATTAAGTAAAAGCATCATTAAAGTAGACAGAATGATGAAGTTTAATGAGCATCTTTCTCACTTGATATTGTTAGTTTTGCTGCAGCAGCCGTAGTGCTCTCATTTGTTACTTTCAGTGGGGCAGATAGAGAATACAAGGAGATTTTGTTTATATTTGCATACAAAGAAACATTCATGTTCATAAGAGATGTTTGCTTTGAAAAATATATACAAGGAAAGAAAGCAATTGGAAATATCTGTCTGAGGGCTTTCTGCATTTTCAGTGTTGCATTTAATCTCCCCTTTCACTTTAACATAATAAGAAGGCTGCATGCAATACTGTAGCTGCTAAGTCT
>NW_009593702.1:30771-43633 GCF_000690535.1 Cariama cristata
GTTATAATAACTTGTTCTGACTGTTCCTGCAAACCGCAAACATCTCAAATATTTATTTGCACTCTGGATTTTATTCTTCAGCTGAGGTTTTGGTCTGCAAGCTGTGTGTAGTGTCCTGCTCAGAGCTATACCAGCCCCGTGAACAGGTGACGTTCCAAAATGTCAAGTGCGAAGGTGCTGCCATGAATGTATTATCAGCACTTATCTCACAAATCTGCCTTGAAACAATAGCCACAATCTGCCTCAATATTCCTTTGTCTGTTTGTGGACATCATCTGCTTTCGCTGAGGGTCTGGTCATACAGATATGTCAAGGTGCCATCTCCTAGTACATTACCATCCATCAGCTGAGCTGCATAACTGTCTCTGAGCGTGTCTTAGGCTGACCTCCGCTGCCGAGGACGGTGTGCGAGTGTCTCTGCCTGACACGTTTGACTTGGCAGTGATGCCAGAGCAAAAGCATGTACACAGTAGAGCTACGCTGACAGATGGTGACATGCAAGCTATGGTTTCTATGGCTGTGTCCTTCCAGTAGGTATCAAAATCATTAAGGACTATGTATGTAAACTCCACATCTATTACAGCCAAAGGGTTATAGATTCTCATGTATTTCAGGTAGTTACTTCTCCGTGCAGATCAGCTCCATTAGGTCTTTTCTTTTGTTTTTTTCCTGTGTTTTTTTTTTTTTCCTTGGGAACTATAAAAGCAGTATCTGTTGTTGTACCAGAAGTTCATTGAAAATTGTGAATTCTCTTTTCCCTAGTGTAACAGAAGGCAAATTCTGTCCCAGAGGCATTATCACAGTCATTATTGTATTTAAATGTTGTTGTGACACCATATGTCTCCTCCTATTTGATGTGTGCAAACACAAGAGAGAGTCCCTGTCTGTGAAGGCTTGTATAATCTAAATACATCTGATCCTTGCTCTTTGCGTAGCAGACTACTGTGATAGATTGTAAAGCACTTATCTTCAGTTGAGATAGCAATGTGCAGCTGAAACTTCCTTGAAATTTTGCCAGAGAAACCTAAGCAGATATATTTTATTTGCTTATTTCAAGCCCAATAATTATTTTCCTGGATGAAACTTCAGTGCACATGCCAATAAAAGTGGTTGGTCATAAGAATAAGTAAAACATATAAAAGTGCTGCAGATTTCTGCAACTCATATGCACCTACAACTACTAACGTAGTATTTGCATGGGGTGGAGGGAATTGCTGGAGCACCAGTAGCACTCAATATCATAAGGAACAAATACCAAAGAAAAACTACTGCTAAAGATACTTACAGGTCAATTGGGATTTTTACTGTTTAACGCATGCAGTGGCCTCATTTCACAAGTAAAAGGTGTTGCCCAAGTAGACTTTACCAGAACTCTGAAGTTCATTCAAAATTGTCAATATTCAGTTTCTGCATGTTAAAAGCATCCATGTAGTCAGCAGAATTCCCACCACACCCTTTTACTTCAGAAAAAGTTCACTAATCTGAGCTCTGCCAGACCACAACTCGAACATTTGCACTGAGAAAGCAGGAAATGAGAGGCAGAATGAATGCTAAAAGTGTCACCTGAGAGGGATATTCATATAGAGTTTCCAAAGCTAAAGAGTGGAGCCTAAGCCAAGCTGAGCAAAAAAAAGGGTATGTATCACCTGAAAACCACTGAAGTTGTTATAGTCCTCTCTTGGTTGGCACTAACAGGGGAAAGGCACTGTGGGACAGCAAGAAGTGGGAGACAGGAGAGTGACAGGGGAGTTCTGTTCCCTTCCACAAAGTTTTTTTGTGCTCAGATGCAGCAGATTAGTGGGTTCTCTGTTAATTCAGTGATTAAAGTCCCAAATGGGGACTTTCTTACTATGTGAAAAAAAACTCACATTCTACTCCAACCTAGTATTATTTCTCTAGAGCCAAAAAACAACTTGGATGTTAATTTAGTATTTAACTAACTATTGGTATTCACAGATTTGAGCATGCATTTCTACTTCTCTGTTACTAACTTCTCTGAGTTACAAAATTACTGCTGACAGTGGTTCAAATCACAGAATCACAGAATCACAGAATTGAATTGGTTGGAAGAGACCTCTGGGATCATCGAGTCCAACCTTTGCCCTAACACCACCATGTCAACTAGACCATGGCACTAAGTGCCACGTCCAGTCTTTTCTTAAACACCTCCAGGAATGGTGACTCCACCACCTCCCTGGGCAGCCCATTCCAATGCCTAATGACCCTTTCTGTGAAGAAATGCCTCCTCATTTCTAGTCTGAACTTCCCCTGGTACAGTTTCAGACTATGCCCTCTTGTCCTGTCACTGTTTGCCTGGGAGAAGAGACCGACCCCAACTTCGCTACACCCTCCTTTCAGGTCGTTGTAGAGAGCGATCAGGTCTCCCCTCAGCCTCCTCTTCTCCAGGCTGAACAACCCCAGCTCCCTCAGCTGCTCCCCATCAGACTTGTGCTCCAGGCCCTTCACCACCTTCGTTGCCCTTCTCTGGACTCGCTCCAGCACCTCAATATCTGTGTTGTAGTGAGGGGCCCAAAACTGAACACAGTACTCAAGGTGCGACCTCACCAGTGCCCAGTACAGGGGGACAATCACTGCCCTGGTCCTGCTGGCCACGCTGTTTTTGATACAAGCCAGGATGCCATTGACCTGTGATATGGATATGTGATTAGTACGCATGCTGTGTACTTGGATAAAATACAGCCTTGTGCTGTTGGAGCTGTGTCCCTTACGAAAAGAAAAATATGTGTATTGTAGCTAATAGTAGGCATGCAGTTATCATGGAGGGTCAGGGCTCTCTGCATTCATCAGGAAATGACATCTGATCCCTTGTTGAGAGTAGGTGATAGCATACATAAAAATTCAGTAAGGTGAAGTAATGTAGTTTACAGTTGTATTTTCCTTGAGCGAGGCTGTTTTGGGTACAGTGCACCTTGACAGCAGCCTGCTTAGCAGCATGATGTAAAACTGCAGCTGCTGAGGAGGTGAAAGTGAGCTCTGCCTCTCCACCCCACCCTACAAGAAGCTCTAATCCCATTCTGCAGTCCAGGAACCCCAGGGTTGAAGTATCTTCCAGATACAGCAAAACAAAGCTCAGAGCAGGTGCGAGCTTTTAACCTCCTGACATAGAATAGAACAGAGTAGAATAGAACAGAACAGAGTAGACTAAACTAGACTATTTCAGTCAGAAAGGACCTACAACGGTCATCTAGTCCAACTGCCTGACCAATTCAGGGCTGACCAAGTTAAAGCATGTTATTAAGGGATTGTCCAAATGCCTCTTAAACACTGACAGGCTTGGGGTATCGACCACCTCTCTAGGAAGCCTGTTCCAGTGTTTGACCACCCTCTCAGTAAAGAAATGCTTCCTAATGTCCAGTCTAACCCTCCCCTGGCGCAGCTTTGAACCATTCCCACACCTCCTATCACTGGATACCAGGGAGAAGAGCTCAGCGCCTCCCTCCCCACTTCCCCTCCTTAGGAAGCTGTAGAGAGCAATGTATGTCTTAGCTAAAATCTCTCCATATCTGACATAAGTAGCCCCTCTGTGGCCATGACTTATAGCACAGTAATTTGAGTATTTCTATCTGTTTGGATCCTTGTTCAATATCTCTTGCATACAGTTGACTGCATAGTCCCCCACACTTCAAGAAAGACATTGAGGTGCTGGAGCAAGTCGAGAGAAGGGCAACGAAGGTGGTGAAGGGCCTGGAGCACAAGTCTGATGGGGAGCGGCTGAGGGAGCTGGGGTTGTTCAGCCTGGAGAAGAAGAGGCTGAGGGGAGACCTGATCGCTCTCTACAACGACCTGAAAGGAGGGGGTAGCGAAGTTGGGGTCGGTCTCTTCTCCCAGGCAAACAGTGACAGGACAAGAGGGCATAGTCTGAAACTGTACCAGGGGAAGTTCAGACTAGAAATGAGGAGGCATTTCTTCACAGAAAGGGTCATTAGGCATTGGAATGGGCTGCCCAGGGAGGTGGTGGAGTCACCATTCCTGGAGGTGTTTAAGAAAAGACTGGACGTAGCACTTAGTGCCATGGTCTAGCTGACATGGTGGTGTTAGGGCTAAGGCTGGACTCGATGATCCCAGAGGTCTCTTCCAACCTCACCAAATCTGTGATTCCGTGATAGTCCACCAGACCCTGTAGAAGAAATAGGGCACATCCTCTGCTGATATTGGTTTCAGCCTGCAAAGCAAAGGAGGTCACTGTAAAGAAAGAGTCACTTTATCTCTGAGGTACCTGCTCAGGGTGATAGTCACTGCAGAACTGTGTATCAGATCATGCTTTCTGGATAACCAACAACATACCATGAGTAACTAAGTCTGTCCTGATGTGACTAAGCAAAAGTAGCAAAAGAGTCTGTACCTGATCCTTGTTTGCAGCAAGGGCTGGACAGACACGCAAGCTACAGACACAGACTGCAGTGGGGGAGAGTGCATGTGAGGGGGTGTGTGATGGACCAGTGCAGCTCACCTTTGGCAGCTGGGATCTTCTTCATGCCCCAGACACATGAAAATGCAGGACCTGGGTTCTGTGGCAACAATGCTGACAGCTATCCATCCAGATAGCTGGACACATCAAAAGGCAATTCTAGGAGGACTCAGAGTTTCTTAACCCCAAGCCCCTGGATCTGTCCTGCTTCTTGACGAAGTCCACCAAAAGGTGGAGGTGCAGTGACAGAAGGAAGGCTGGTGTCGGAACTGGTGCTGTTACCTTCTTCAGTAGCAGAATTCCTGTCAAGTGGTAGAAGTTAGTGTCCAACTTGACTGGCAACAGCCTAGTACAGGATTGGGGCGGACGCTCACCAGCATTGGGCTGAAGTATTAGCAGGGGCACACCTTTCAGAGGGATTTCAGTATTGGTGTCCACATTGGTGGTGTTTATACAGCTGAATGAGCAGAAACAAAGCTTGTCTCTGTTCCCTTCTAGATACACTGACACCCCTGCAAAGTACGTCTTCAAAAAGCGCTTTGTGTCAATAAGGGAAGTTAGGTTTCATCTGTGTTTATTTTGGGTAGGTTTTTAATTTAGTTTAATCAGGATTACTCATGAATTATCTATTAATTACTGTGTGATATTTAGCAAGATCCTCTCAACCATGTAGTCTATTTAGCTTTGCTGTGAATGCTAGCCATCTTAATTGTAGGATACTTTGTCAACATTTAATCAGTGGTACTTACTAATGTGGCATTGATGTGTTGGTAGCTGTCCCAATACTATCAATCATGTGTGAGCAGCAAAGGCAGCTGTGACACGATTGCTTTCTGTCACATTATCAAGCCCTTGGGATCTCTCCAGTTCAGCCCAATTTTTGTCATTGTCAACGTGAATACACATCCTTACAACCTTCCAAGTCTTAATCCTGTAACTGCAGAATAAAGGTTGCTAGTTTCTAAAGGCAAAACTGATTCCTCCTTCATTGCTCCAAAGGCCTGCTTTTCCTGATGTTACTCTCCTCATAAGTCACGAAAAAAACTACTATTAATGACTGCAGCATGAGATCTATTAGAAAATTCAGTGTGTTGGACAAAATAAGTATGATGACCTTCCTTTTTTTATTTCTAGTAACTAGATGCATTGTTTAACATGCTGCAGAGTAAAAGCCTGTGTTTGATGGTTGTATCACAAATATTCTTTGTCTCATTTCCTTACAGTCTTTATGGCAGACACATGCAGGCGAATCCTGAACCTCCAAAGAAGAACAATGACAAGTCAAAGAAGATCAGCCGTAAGCCTCTGGCAGCCAAGAACAAATAAATCCCTGGCTTCTGCCTCTGTTTTTATATCTTTTACATTGCTTTTGCATGTGCCTATAATATTCCTATGCATCTGCTGTTACTCATAAGAAAGCAGACACTAGAGGTAAAAGTAATTTACTATGTATACTGCTTTAGAAGATACAGAAGATACTGCTTAAGGAATACAAATACATATTCTCCTAATTATGGTCACATTTATGTTGCCATTTAATATATCACTGTCAAACACATTTTAGCTTTTCTATTTATATGTATATTAATGTCCTCTCTTCACATGTATCATGTCCTGTTAATATCAGGGGTTTTGCACCTATTATACAATATTAAATTTCATATAATATTCCAAGTGATTTTAATAAAGGTCTTTATTTGTATTGTGTTTCAATTTCTTCAGTAGGGCTTCTGAATAGCGCATTTCTTGAGGAATGTATGTGTCCAGTTTCCTGCAGTGTGTTAATTTCTTGTGTAGGAATGTGATAGCATTTTATCTGATACAAGTTCGTTAAAATGTAAAGCATTCTGTTCAAGGAGTGAAAAAATTTTAATCAGTTTCTATTTCTTTTTTACATTGCTATGTCCTGCTTTTTTGCCTTGAAAGTTATTTTGAAATCAACAAGTAGGGGAGGGGAGAGAGGAAAGAAAAAAAAATTGTCTTTGTAAAGAGCTGCCAATTGCCAGCTTCAATTTGGGGAAAAAAAAAAATTTGTCATTTGAAGCAAATGGTATTTCTGCCAATTTGTTAAGTGATTTTATTTTTTTTTAGGCAGAAAACCCAAATAATGTATTTAATCTCTGCTGAAAGTGCTTCTATTGAAGAGCTGTTGCAAATGGCTTTTGAAAATGCCACAGGTTCTATATTTATGTGTACAAAGCTGGCACTACAATCAGGCTTAGAAGCCACAAATTGTTTAACATCTCAAAAAACTTCAGGTCTTACCCGTGGGGAAGAAAAACCTAAAATCTACAGACACTGATTTCCAACAATTTTAGTCTTAGCAGAGCAAAAGCTAACCAGGAAACTCAAGGAGCAAGAACAGATATTCACACCTAGATTGCTCATGTCAGGACCTTCCTGCTCTTGATTTCTGGTTTCATGAATTTCATACCTGAGCAACCCATTGCCGAGTTTTGGCTGCCGTCCGGACAGCGAGCCAGGAAACGTGCCCAGACAGCCGAAACAGGCCTGTTCTGTTCAATGAGAGGAGAAAAAGTTTTAAATATCTCATGCTAGAAATGATGCTTTCTACAAAAGCCATTTTATATCTGAAGACTGTTATCAGCACCAGCCTCTTGATTGCATTTAGGATTACCCCAGCATTTAGGTAATACATGGTTGCGTGATTCTGGGAATAAATGTATTGACATATATTTTGCAACAGATTTTTTAAATTGGCAAGCAGGACTAGGAAGTTGGCATCAAGCTTTACGCACATTTTAAGTGGTCTTTGGTAGTTCAGAAGAATGAGGCAGTCTTGGTAGGCAGATGGAGAACAGTAAAAATGATAGACTTGTCAGGAACAGTCAATTCTATCTGTTGCAAGCTCTGCAGAGGATTTTCCAGACCTCTTCAGTGATCTGTCTAGGGGAACAGGTCCAACTGGAACAGGCCCATGGAGGCTCTAGGTTGGGTGCACGTTAAGAATTCACAGCAAAAACTGGCCCCTGGCTGGCATGCACACAATTAAATCTTGAGTAGGCATTAACACGTGAGGGTACCTAATCACAATAATAATTGTGCTACAAAAAGTCCTGAAGAAATGTCAGTGAAATGTCAGAAGATCCCCAAACTACTATTGCAAATTCCTTTTGGAACAAAATAAATAGCAAGGGCACATCTATCGGGAAGGGGTGAAGAGGCTCTAGATCCTTCCCCCAATATCCTTCCCTGGCACTGAACGCTAACCCAGTCCTTGGGGGTGGCAATGCCCACAGGGCTAAGCCGCTGCTCTCCTGACAGATGCCTGCACCCATGGCTAGACCCCTATTTCAGGCTTGAAATGTTTTATGTACGCTCACTTCCAGCTGAACTGGATTCACTGCTCTTCTGAAATCTCCCTGGGTACACCTGTGAGTGGCGTAGCGATATGGCTCTCCTTTGATTTGAACAGGAATCCAGCCAGAGCTAAAGGCATCTGGGTGGTGTCTGAGGCTGCGTCCGTCACCTGCTCTGTGTCTTGGGGTTTAGAAAGAGAGAAGTTGCTACAGGGCTACAAGGGTTTCAAAGCATGGAGTGGAGTCTCTAATGTAAAAATAAGAACTTGTTGGGGAAAGCCTGATAATGTTACTGGTGGGAAGCTACAGCACTGCTTTAAAATAAGCTGCTGATTTTCAGGCATTAGTCAGACTACCATTAACTGCTGTTCCAAATTTTGAAAGTGTTGAAAGACTCGTGCAAGCTCTTCTCTGCAGGGTTTTGAAGTATGATTGGAGCATTCCTGGGTGTTCACAGCAAAAAAATCCACTCAACCTTCCCACTTCTTCCCCCATGAAGGAGGAAGAAACACAGTTTTGACAGGCAAAAGCAAGAATGGTCTGGGGAAGAATAAGTGAAAGGCATAAAGATGAGAAGGATAAAAGAAATCCTAAAGGAAGAAGTATTATACTGAAGATGGTGGCAGATGGGGAAAAAATAAGTTTCTTGAAAAGAAAGATGAAAAAAGAAGATAATGATCTGAGAAGATGATGAAAAACTGAAATGTATAAAGCTTTACAAACAGAAAACAAAATGGGGGAAAGGAGTGCTCTTCAGAGGCTCAGGGCAGAATAAAAGGCATGGGGAAGAAAAGCAAACCATCTGGGATGTAATATGCTAATGGTTTAGTGTTTTTGAAAAGGTACCAGTTTCTTAGAGCAAACTACACAACAGTTTGAATGTGAGTTTGATGATTTTACGTGTCTGTTCTTTAAAGTCATTGCTTTTTTAATATTTAAAACCAACTTGTTTCATTTTATTGGGTCACATTTATTCTCCACAGTACTTCAAGGGAAGGAACTGCTGTGTCCTACTGCAGTGAATCAATTAATGAGCACTGCAGCTCATGATGGTCCCTCTGATGGTCCCCATGGTCATTTCTCCAGCAGATCTATCAAACTGAGGCCCCTTCCAGGGAGCCCTTGGGTGCTGCCCCGAGATGAGCAATTGTATTGTGCCATCTGGAGCACAGAGCTCTATAAAGGCAGCTCTTTGCTCCTCTGGTCAATATTGTTTCACTGGCCTGGTTGACAATGAGATCCCTGATCTCAGGGTGCCTTGAAAAGGACTTTTTTGCCATGCATTCATTCACGGTCACTTGTTCAGGTTGCCTCTTTGGGCCAGCCTCTCAGACAGGCAACAACATGTCACTTCAAGAGGAGAAAATTATTCCTGTGAGAAGGAAATTTGCTTTTTACAGCTTTCCAGCACCTGGGAGCTTTTTGAAAACAATGATGCAGTTAATTCTCTGTTTTGATTTTGCATACAGTGAACTGGAAAGAGTTTGGCGATTTTTTTGCATACAATGCACCCTGACAAAGCAAACTTTTTAAAATTGCCATAAGACTTACTTGCTGTGCCTGTGCAAAGAGTGGCCTGGGGAATTAATGCTCCTTGCTAAGGATAGAGCAAAATTAAGCCAGAAATCCCACATGTGCAGGCACCATCCACAGTTTCGTACTTACAATGTCTGTTAACCCTGTATTTCCTCCTGCAGTCCTCCTGATCTTAAAAAAAACCCACAACCAAAAAAATCTCATCTCTGAGAATCTGGGCACTGCTGTTACTCTCTTTCTTATTTAAAAAAGATGTGGGCAACACCGTGATTCTAAAGTTTCACCTTTTTATGATTGTTAGTCTGGAAATATGTTTCCCATGGAGTCACTGGTATTCAAGCATCTTTATTTTGGTTTTAGCCAGGTCCTTCCTATTAAGGAAATGACACTGTAGCATCTGTTCATCAGTTAACTGCCAGCCTTACAGCTGGCAAATCACACCAGCAGCATGGGCATTTCTCCTGAAATGGCAGCTTGTTTGGAGGTATGGCCCGAGCCAGCATGGCCCTCACCTCTCCTCCCTCCAGCACCATGTATCCTCCCCATCCTCCTCTGGACTCTCCCTACCACGCTGCAATGCTGGGCTCCTGGAGAAGCCAGGGAGAGGGAGAAATCTTCGTCCTGCTCTGCCAGACCCCCTGCTCCCTTCGAGGGAGCAGAGTAAGATCAGGAGGCTTTTCCAGCTCCGGCAATGCCTGAGTGCTCTGCGCTGGCTCACAGCTTGGTGCTGGTATGAAAGCTGGGAGGGCGAGTCTGTGCCGTCCCCACGCGTGCTGAGCAGCAGGAGCTCCGGAGACGGGTAATATTTCCAGTTTGGAGCGGGTGGTAACTGTTAATATCCTCATGACAACCAGGAGGAGTGAGATTGTCATCGGTTCTATTAGTTGTTAATTTTGTAAATATTAACAATTTCTATGGTTATGGCACAGGATGTGAGCTGTCAACTTGCTTTATTTTCCTCCTACTCCTTCTTGCAGTGACACATCTTTTATACTCCCGGATTCGTGCCATGTGTTTGTTGCCTCACTGACATCGGGGCTGGCAGATGTTCTGGGATGAAACCATGATAACCTCCCAAAAGTAAATTTTCTTCCCCTCCTGGGTACTTTGTTTCTTCTGATCTAAGGAGAAGTAATTTGCCTGTAAAGCACAGTGATTTATAAATATCTGTGGTTGATTTCCATCCAGCGCTGCCGCCAAAGCCGCTGCCTTTGGCAGAACTGAGCTCCTGCCTCCCCTTCCAGCTCACCTGTGAGTGCCGCACGCAGGCGCCACCGCTCCCCGTCCCTCTTGGAGCAGGAACTGAATTACAGCTTGCCAGGAACGGCTTCCCTGTTGTGAAAAAGCTGGTAGAACTGACATTTTTACAATGTATCTCAAGAGCAAAATTTTAACCGTATTTTTAGATCGAGGAGCATGGTAATCACACGAGTGCCAGCTGCGGTAGTCAACCCTGCAGCTCGATAGACATATTTGGAGGCAGCTTTAGTGACGAGGTGAGACTGGGGGCAAAGCACCAGGGAAGGTGGCTTTCCCGGGGCACTCGCTCCTCACCTCGGCTCCCTTGCTGCTGGTGAGAGCCTCTCTGCCCACTCTGTCCCGCTCCTCTGCTGCTGGCAGCCCTGAGCGCACAGCTGGTGCCCAGCCGAGCAGCAATGAGCCCCAGGCTGAGCGAGGTTTCACAATTTTCCTGATGTCCCAGTTATTGACGATAATGTTTCAAATGGCCTGGTGCCAGGGCAGCTTCCAGCACAAGAAGGAGTGTGGAGCGTGACTGTGGCCGGCCGGGTGTTAGCAGGGGGATGAGTCTGGTAGTGAGCTGCGTCCTCCAGCCTGGAGTGATTCGTGCCTGCGGATGGTGACATGCAAGCACTGGACAAAATAGCCCCACTGTTTCAGTAACCATTTAAATGGGGTGCCCTCTGCAAGGACTGGCGTCCTACAGGCCCTCAGGGGAAGGCTTGCCCTGTTCCTGAGCCTGGGCGATGCTCTGCCTCTCGTGGTTTCACCAGTCTTGTCTTGCTGGCATGGAAATCGCAGGCTGGTGGCAGTGGGTTTCCTGGCAGCACGGAGCTATTGCCAGGCAGAGCCTGAGGAGCAGGGACACCTCCCACCCCGGTGACTGCCCCCGTCACCCTCCCGTGCCAACCCCACACCCACTGGCGCCGCCCCGAGCTCGGTCAGCGGTGCTGCCCAGGACCAAAGCGCTGGGGCAGAAGTCGCTCCTAGGAACCACCTGTGGGGCTGGGCATGGCAGTGCCTCGCTGAGGAGCAACCAGAGGGGAGCAGAGCTCTGGGCTCGTCTGAGGGTCGGCCTCGCAACCCAGGGCACCGCTGGAGGAAGGGCAATGCTGCGAAGGCTGTGATGTGTGCTGGGATGGGGGTGGTTCAGGCTCTCGGTGGGAGAGTGGATTTTAGCCTAGTACTGGATGTGGTTTTCCCTCCAGCCGTGTGGTTTAAGAAGTAACATCACAGCAGTGACATGAACGGTGATCTTGTCAACTGCCCCCTCAGAGGGGTTAGTTTTAGAAACTATACTGTTGGTAGCCTGGTTTGAGCACCCTCAGCCACCTGTTACTTGTTCTCCTATCGATCCAGATATTTTGTTTTAGGTAGCTACTCAAACATGCCTGGCATACGTGATTTCCCAAGATCACACAGAACTGAGCATCTGTGTTTGGAGCAGAAGAGAGCGCTGATTCAGAGGACTGAGGCACATGGGTACGTACTGGGGTATGATTTTAGCAGTTACCATCCAGACCATACAAAGTGACTTTCCTCTCTTAATTTCTGGTCAACTTAAGCTACTCAAAGACTTCTGCTCTGTGGGTGATATCCAGAGATGCATTAAACACCTTGTAGATCAGGAATTCAATACTCATCCATTCTGAGGGCAAATACAAAAATCAAAACTTTGATTTAAATTCAGGTACCTGGCAAATAATGTGTAGGCTTGGAGCTTGATTGTCAGAAGCTCTCAGCTGCTTGTGCGAATAGGAAGAATGACCAGCAGCATCCAGAAATGCAGTTTTCTGCCTGCGCCAGCAGTGGGTGCAGCAATACAGTTAGAACAGAGAGGAAGGAAAACACCGGAGCTGAACAAAAATTAAGGCCTGAAATCCTTTTAATTCCTCGTGTTGCTGGTACAAAATCACGCTGAGAGAGTTCACAGTGAGCACGAATGTCACCCCCAGGCTTGGCAGGGTGTCCCCAGGGAGGCTGCTGGTATTGCCTTTCCCCTTTACTTTGCTTTTACATCAACTCCTCCAATTAAGAAACCAAACAATTCAGAGGCAGCCACGCAGCACCAAGTGCTGTAGCAAGGGCTAAAAATAGACCCGAAGCCTCAGGAGAAAACAGCTCCTGGGCTCCGCACTGAGCAGATCCCTGTTGCGATGTGAGCGAAGAGGATCACAGCCCTGGCTTGGCCTGTTTGGGGTCAGCCAGACCTCCAGCAGCTGGCCTGGCTGTCCCCCCGGGGCTGGATTTGGGGGTGCGGGGAAGGCCGTGAGGACAGGCCCTGGCAGCGATGCTCCGCTGCACCTTCCTCTGGGAGAGCCCCCCGCTGCCGTGGGCC
>NW_009593702.1:43835-46797 GCF_000690535.1 Cariama cristata
TCAGCAAGAAAACAGAAACACACACACCGCCCAAGAAAAAGAGATTGAAAAATAGTCTCTCCAAAGCCCTTGAAATGAAAGGGGGGTGGGGTGGGGTGTGGAAAACATGAGTTTGGGAGGAAAATGGAATTTCTTTTGAGTGAATAAGAAATCAGGGAAGGCCAGGCCACCTGGCATAGCTTCACAGCCAGACCCACGCTCCTGCGAGGTACAGGCAGTTATAAAAAATAAAATAGCGCATCCAGTTCTGCATAGAAGTTTTCTGTTCTTGTAAACCAAATGAAATTAGTCATTACATTTATCTACAGGCTGTTCCATAAAATCAATAAGCTTTAGCACTGCATAGCAATCAAAATATGACAAGGCACTTAAACTTTGCCAACTCAATCCAATTAATGATATCTTCGTTAGAAAACAGTCATTTTTATAGAGTCAGTTGACTCTTCAAGGACTATAATACAAGCTTGATATAAGCTCATTGATTTTTACTTTATGATTTCCAGTTGAAAGCAAACAGAGATCACTCACTTTATGAAACTGGCTAAATATGTGTGTGTTTAACATACCAATATTATTTATAAGCAGCAGCTAATATTTAAGTGCCTCTTGTATGCCTTGATAAAAGTGGTTCATGAATTCAGCCCTCTCAGATGTTCAGAGGATGTTCTTCCACATTATTGCTCTCGTCATTTGTCTTTCCTCTCTAGCACATGCAGTTTTTTATGCAGGAAAACTTTGTAGACGAGGCTTGTCAGCAAAGAGGAAGGCAGCCTGAATACCTATGAGATGTCACTGGAAACTGAGCACCTCCAAAAATCCCAGCCTGGCTCTCCTGTGTTTTCACGCAACAGCCTGGGAGCTTGCAAGGCAGAAGGGTGACCAAGAGACCCTGAGAAAAGCAAGACTAGGATAACACCACAGGTGTAGAGAGTTAAAGGTAGGGAAAAACTTAGACTTTTCTAAGTTTACTTAGATTAAGGACTTTTTGGGGTGACAGGTAGAGGAAGAAAGGTTTGGTCTGAGGTAGGGATTGGAGGGAGGAGAAGGACTCAAGACTCATCAGGTCCTCGTGAAGCTCACAAGCCCTGAGAAATGAAAGGTAAAAGACCAGTCCTGCAAAAATATACACCAGGAGCTGAGCAGCATTGAACCCAGCTCCTCTCCAAAGAGCGCAGGTTGGGGCAAGAGCTCTTCTCTGCCACATAGTGATGGTGGGCGCTGCATAACGTGGGTTTTGGAGGGGTGTTCCCATGCCGCGTTGCGCCTCAGCCACCCCTGGCATTGAGCCAGCCAGGACAGACGGGCCCAAGCCAGAGCCAGAGCCAAAGCCAAGCCTTGGTGCTCCCTCTGGGACTTTAGTGGTGCAAATCAGAGCTGAAAACCACAAGTCACAGGTAAAGTGCCCCAGTAAATGGTGCTGGTGAGAGCTGGTGCTCAGCCCCAAGGGCAGGAGGATTGCATGCCGTGCACACAGCCCCTGGGGGCTGGTAGGGCTGAGCCCACTGCCACAGGGTTTATGGGAGGTTTGATGTCAGCTCCCAGGAGCATCCAGGCACAGAGGGGCAGACAATGCCTGGATCCAACAGGATTTCATACTTTTTGAGCTGACATTTGTGAGGTTAACACAAGACAGCCCAGTTTGAGTAGTGATTTTGCTGGCAGGGGACAGTATCTCCTGACTTCAGTTTATGCATGGAAGAAATCAATTTATCCATCAGGAAGGTGCTACTCCTAGGTCCTCAGAACCGGCCAGTGGGTCTCTCCAGCGAGTCAAGCTGTTGGCGCTGTGTCAGGCTGTGATTCCACCTTTCCTTGCACTTGTTCCCCTCAATTCTGTGTGGCTGAACAGCCATTTCCAAGGCATCCGCTCAGCGGAGAGAGTGGCCGGGTCCGGTGGCAGCACGGAGTGGGCTGCATTTGCTGTGTACACTGCAGACCAAACCTTGCTGAACCAGAGAAATCCCTCCTGTCCTCTGTCCCTGGACAAACCCCAAAACTCCAGCATCTGAGTGTAGAAAAGCAAATCTATCATCATCATCAGAAACATCTAGGTAAATCACATCAGTGCCACATATTTCTTAGTAACGGTCCTTACCAGGGCAGCCACATTAGTAAGTGCAAAAAAGTAAGGGCTTGGCTCAGCAGGCAGGAGGACTTGGCAGCAGGAGCCATTTGTGGCGTACAGCAAGATATAAAAGGCTTCATGCCCCTGTGAGCTCGAGTCCTTGGGGAGGCGAGTTGTAACGATCACAGAGGAAAGCTGGTCTGAGTCCTCCAACTGCTCCTTCTCCCTTTTCCACGCTGGAAGAGATAAAACAGGGTGAATAATTGGACGAGTCTCAAGACAATTGTTTTGACGGTCTTGAAATCAGCTGGGTTAATAGGAGTTCCTCAAAGCCGCAACAGGGGAAGAGGAGGAAAAAGCAGTGACAAGAAGAGGCAATTAGCAGACCGCGTCGGGGGAGCCCAGCCCAAGCCGGGGGAGCTGCTATGGAGCCGGCACCTTCTCACAATTATGGAGGCCTGCTTGAGGTGGACAATTCATTTCTGGCCGGGATAAAGTGCGAGCACACGTAATGGATGCCTCGGTGCTGCCTGCCACTCTCTTGCAGCTGAGGGGCTGCTCCCCCCGCCCCCCACTCCACCAGGCCCCCGGCGTGGGTCAACCCTGCAAAAGGGCAGAGCTCTAATTAGGCTGAAGGCAAGCATCTTGCGAAGGAGAGGCTGGATGCAGCGGGTGATAGCAGTGAGAGGAGACGAGGTCGACCCCTCGTCACGCATCCCTGTACAGACAAAGCCTCCCCCCAAGGGCCTTGCTAAGCCCTGCTCCAAAACTAGCAACCCCAGGGCAGAGGCAGGTGAGAAGTGCTGCCTGGCTGGGGCAGCCGAGGTGGTGGGGCTGTCCCCGCCGCCTGTCAATGGCGGGGGCGTGCCGCCCCCTTCTCCTCGGGGGGGGGCGCCG
>NW_009593702.1:46828-59553 GCF_000690535.1 Cariama cristata
TGCGGACACAGCAGCAAGAAATCCTTTACAAGAGTGAGTGACAGTAATTGGGAATAATTGCAGCAAGGCAGACATGAAGAAGTGTTTTTAGTAATTCAGCACTCCATTTAATATAATATGAATAATCCCCCCTCTAAAGTGATGGTTATGACGGCAGCCTCATCATTTCTTTGAGTTTTGCCTTAAACTAGTTGTAAACTGAGCTAATCAGTTTCTGTGGGATTATTAAGAAGATCGCACATCTATTATCAAATCAGCCATTTTTCCACCTTGTCTTTACCTAATGTCTTTTTCCTTTTATTCACCCTTTAAAAGAAGAAAATTAATGTCCTTTGTCACTCAGGCCTGCTCTCTTGGTTACAGGTGCCATAGCAGACATTTCCTACCAGGAAGACAAATAAAATTTGGCCCAAATTCTGAAACTCTTTCACAGGGATCACAATTCCTATCTCCAAGGTCTTGCAGCACCTCGATTTGCTTGAGCGTGATGTGACACTAGAAGAGATGGAGGCAGCCAGTGCAGGAGCTTGCTTTGGTAATAAGGGTTACCCAGAATTTAGGATGAAGATGCATGATGGCCCCATGCAAGACCATTGCCCAGATACCAGCCTTCAGACTTGTTTTGGGTGCAAAACTGATGGTGAAGCTCGAAGCACGTTTGCTGTGCCTCATGCCTTTGTTTTTTTTATCTGGCAGGGCTTCCTACCTTCCTCCTTCCTGCCTCCCAGGTTCTCCAGTGGCTGTTCCAGGAGGATGGAAGGTGTATTTGTGATCTGTAGCACCAATGCTCAAAAAATTCAACTGTGATTGAGTAGGAAATGCTCACGTTGTGCTTGGAATAACCCTCGTTCAGTCAATATTTTCTGTTTCAGCATTACCAGCCAGCAGAGGAGGCTCAGCTGCCTTCGAGGCTGTGCTCACCACACTGCTGAGAGCCCTGCAGCAATGGCTGGTCTTTAGCCTGGCGTCTGGGAGTCAGTGTGGGTGTCTGCAAAGGGCTAATGGCTAAGGGAATCCTCTGCCCTTATTTCACAGAGCATGTCCCTCACGATTTCAAATAAGACAGGTTCACCGAAAAGCTGGTGGATTTCTTGTGAACGTTCCTTCTGAACAAAGTATGCTAAACTGCTTCTGAGTAGTGTAAAATGCTTTAACCTGACACTTGTTACTCTGGTACGCATCTTGTATTCTTGTTTCCATCGGTCATAATTCCCCTTTCAGGCAGCCTGTGAAGTGACGTCCCCTTCTGCGTGTGCAGATGGGCTATAGAAAATGCAAACATGTTGTAAGTAAATGCAGATATTTAAACCATTACATTTCAGGGTTTCCAATCAGGTGCACACAGTAAACGAATTGGGCTGTGGTGGCTAGGTGCAGTTCAAAAAGAATATGAGCAGTTCTGCAGAGGGGATCTGGCGCAGAGATTAGCACATAAACCAAGGAGCAATGGTCAGACCAGCACGATTAGAGCATTTGAGACAAGGAAGGTTTGGATCTGGATTTGTTTAATTCTCTGCAGTTTGACCATTCTATAAAATTTTGGAAAAAAATGGACAAACACCTTATGCGTTATGATTCATCGCATATGGAGAATTCTTTGTGCTCTCCTGGCTGTTGAGCACCGGAGTGTTAGCACTCAGATTCAGAAGAAATTCCTAATAACTTTTTTATACTGGTAATGAGCTTTCCTTCTGCAGCCCAGCCCTAGCAGTGAGCAGAGAACCTTGTACGGTGCAGGTCTTGATGTCTCTTCTTCCCCCTCTTCCCCTTTGGAGCCAGCCAAATGGATGACTGTGAATCTTTGAACAGGGTTCAGTGCAGAACAGTGCTCTCTTTCAGGCTCTTCTCTCCTAAACAGAAAGCTTACAGCACCCTGAGCTTGCAGGGCAAGCATGCCCCTCTGTAGAGTCCAGAAGCTTGGCTCTAAACAGAAATTTAGGCACCATCTCTAGAAATAATCTAGCCTCTTCATAGTATCAGGACAAAAACTTGTCAATGATGGATTAAAAAAGGAATTTTCTGCCTAGCATGCTCAAATAACTTTTTATCCATCATGCTGGAAATAGTTCCCAGATAGCAAAGCTCACTCATCATACAGACTCTTTCTATACCAATATCAATCCCTTTAATTACCCACTGCAGAATGACTTGTCTGACATCACACAAACCTGCTCAACTCACCTCAACCAGTATAGACGTAACAGCAGTCTCCTGGGCACTTTTCAGAAACCCCACCAGTGTGTAGCTGGGTTTCTGCTTTTGTGGGACCTACGAGCACAGGCTGGTGGCTCTGATCGATGTGTGCTGGAGCTGGCGGCTTGGGCACTCCCAGTCAGTCCTAACATGCAGTTTGTGCAGTCGTCCCACTGCCTGCATGCTTTTGGCATCTTCATGGTAATTCAAATAAAGCTGCTAATTTCTGGGAGAAAAATGGCAAAGCCTGTTTCACTAGCAAGCTATCAAAAGCAACTTCTTTGATTACTAAGTAAGGCAAGGAACTGAATCAGCTCCATTTCCTTGTGATGTTTTTCGTATTCTGTTGGTGTTTCTAAGATTTCTCATCTCCTGACACACTGAGACGTTCATCTTCAGTTACAGTGAAAACCCACAGGTTTGCAGAAAAGTCAAAAATTTGTCCTCATCTGCTGCCTGTGATGCAGTCAAATGTTTCAACCCAGCAGCTCCAGAATATCTCATCCCTTTTGCAGTGTTTGCTCAAGTATGTCCATGTCTCCCTAGTTCTTTGCTCCTCCTGTGGTGTTTTTTGGCTAAAACAGCGCTGTTTGTTTGAAGAGGGCTTCACTATGCACTTGCAGCAATACAAACATCAAGAGCCTTCGAGGTGCTCTCTGAAGAGGCTGTTAAACAACAGTGCAGCTGTAGGAAAAAAGTGGGAGCAAAAGTAACACCAGCATGACAGACCGACCCAGTACATCTCTCAGAAACATACCAACAAAAACACGAGGGGTACGGCAATAGCTAATAAACATACAGCTGCAGCATAATGCCTGTGGGAAAAAGACACAGACACATTTTTCGGGGGTGGGGGGCGGGGGAAGAAGAGGCATTGTAATTCTGTGCAAAAATCTGAAGTAGAATATACCTTCTAGCTGTTGATTGTTTTTTCCTGAGCTGCTGAACAGAATAATTCTTATGGAAAAACACAGCAAAGATGTGAAGAAAACATATTAGGAAATCAGAATACATTTGTCAATCTAAATCACTGAGCTTTAAAAAATTACCGGATACAAATAGCATCAGTAGCATAATCTGCACACACATGCACACGCTTGAGGACCAGACCCTTGGGGTGCTGGGAGAAGGCGGGGAGGCATTTTGGGATGCAGAGGTTCTTGCTCCTGGCGCCAACACCACTAAGTGCTGCAGCTGCCCCCTCCCTGGGTGAGTGCATCCCCCCAGCCCTCCTGAGATCCTGCCTCTGTGCTTCAGTTCTGGCTTGGGAAGGGAAAAACCAAACCACGCCATGCTTGAGGGAGCAGCCCTCTTATACAGGGGAGAGTTTGCTCACTTCTATAATCCCTGTGGCTGGAGAAGACGTGAATTAGCAGGATTTTTTTTCAGTCTGTCCGCCCAAGCACTTGAAACAATTAATATTTAGTGCATCCAAATCACACTCACAAATGAACCAACCATATTCGGCTCAGGTGTCCTTTTGGGGCATTAGTTGTGTGCAGACACATTTATATTTCTATATTTATACATTTCTATCACACACTCAGAGCTATCCAGGCTGCTCTTAGAAGGCACAGATCCTGTCTGTTTGCCTGAGGTTGACCCTGGCAGGAAGAAGAGAATCAGCTCTGTTCAGCTGCAGTCACACAGCACTCTTTTGGGGACAAAACTGCAGTTTCAGTGAGTTTCTTTAATCTAACAGGGACAAATACCACTCCTAGACACCAGCCTCTTGCCTACCTGACTCTGACAGGTTTGTGACACTGTCCCAGACTCACTCTGGTCTGGACTGACAGGCACACTTTTTAGCTGTAAAAGAGATTATATTTCATTCATCTGAAAAATGAGTAGCACCATGAGTAGGAAGTGTATTGTGTATTCCCAAGAACTGGAAAGAAATGCAGGCATTGCCGGCTCTCCGAAATCTCCTGGGTAATTAGATGTCATTTTAGACCTGGCTGAACAACGGATGCCCTGAATTAACTACATCAATTAGAAACCAATTTCGTGTCACTGGCACAGCGCCTTGCCTGGACACTGCCAGCAGCCAGAGTACTGTGTTCTGGTTTAGCTGTAGTTGGGCAGGAGAGTAAACCAATTTAGTTAGGCAGTGAGATGGTTGGTGTAAACAAGGGGCTAGTGCTGTCCGAGATCGTGCCCAGCACCGTTGCTGGGGAAGTTCCCTTTGATATGAAGATTTCTTTCCAAGTCAAGCATCCCTAATTCCTGACTGGACATTGTTGTAAGAAGAGGTAGTGAACGTACGGCGTGTTTTAACAGCTACTGTGCCCTTTAACGCAGCTTAGGCATGCTTTTCCCATTGTCCCTTTTCACATAGCAAAGCAACAGTTGTACCTAGCACCCTGGTCGGCAAAAATCCGCTTTGCAGTGGGCAAAGAAGCTCCCTGTTCCCCTTCTCGTACAGCAGCTCGGAAATTGTGTATCTGCTGAAAAAAAAAAAAAAGAAAAAAATTCTTAAAATATGCCTTTCCTTTTGGAAAAAGGTTCTTGCTGAATTTTTTTTAAGACTTTGGATCTGCTTGCCTTCAGAGTGTGACTCTGCAAGATCCTTTAGCCAGACAGACGTTGGATGTTGCCAGGCTGCAGTCAAGCATGCCCCTTGTAGATCAAACTCAGGGCTCTTCAGCGGCCTCAAGCTACTTGATATATCAGCAGCTAAGCTGTTCTCTCCGTGGGTCCCGCATACAGCCAAGCGCTCTGCTTTCCTGGCACAAGTGGGCAGCCTCATCCTTCTCAATTTTGTGAACCATAAGAGCCTCAAAACAGCATTCTCTTTAAAGGGGAGCAGTCAAGGAGAGCTATGCTAATTATCTTGGGTAGAGGATCCTTTAGGTCTTTGCCAGTTTTTATCAAACCGTAAAAAGCAATTATTAAAATTAATGCAATTTACCATGTGTTCTACTTCTAGCAAAGCTATTTTTGGCAAGGGTTTCCATCTGTCCCATTCAGCAAGATCAGCCACAGACTTTTGCTCGCTATTCCACTTCCCACAGTTCTCATGTGGAGCTAGGCAAACACATGCCTTTTTGCAGAATCAAGTACCTCAACTGCAACATCTAGCTTACCTGAAAATTGCCATCACCTGGTGGTGAGTGTTCTCTGCATGACAAATACTCTTTCTTCTTTCCCTCTTGCTCTATGCTGGCACTGCAGATGCCCCTGCGTAGCACCTGGGTGAGCAAGTGCTGCATCCTCTGCCCTCAGCAGGTGTCCACTGGGAGAGGCTGGGGGGGCAACCGGCAAACCTGTCTGCAGGGTGACAAAAATCAACTTTTGTCTGTATTTTTCACTGTTCAGTCTGTCTGACCTGAATAAAGTGGAAAATAGTTCATTTACGGGTTTATACAACTGAAGATAAACCAGTGCAAGGAGAATAAATTTGTAGGGAATAAAGACCTGACTCCAGGACAGTGCCTGTGGGCCCACAGGCATTCAAAGTGCTTGTGTGAGGAGACTCTGGAAACCTGGCACAAACACCTATGTAAACGGGACCACAGCAGTCACAATTGTCCAGAGTGGAGGCAAGCGAATCCTCCGAGTGACTGGAGTGCTGGGATGGTTTCGCATTTGCCATCCCCTTGCAGTCCTCTGGCAGCAGCATCCTCTGCACTGAGATCTCTCCTCTGTGCAAATGAAAGAGAGCACTGCAAAGGAAATAGCAAGGGCAGCTCAGGCTGTCCTTTGTGCCGCTCGTGTGAAGTTGCGCAGGTGGAGGAAGCTGGGCAGATGAAGGAGACTATTCTAACGTGACATACTGAAGTCATAGCGGTGAGCCAGTTTATTTTCATTAGAAAATTAAAAAAACAACTGTATTTTCACCTGTCCACTGAGCATAGTAAGAGGAAGGGAAGCCCAAATGTGGTACTATCACTGAGATACCTACTTACTGGCTTCAGACTAGCTACTTACTAGCACTTTAAAATGAAGAAAGGTGTAATAGATTGAGTGAGGAGATGTGATAATGACATAGTTAAGAACAGAAACCTATTAAAAGATGCATGTTAAATGCCAAGTAGATGCCTGCCCAGTGTAAAAAAAAATAAAAATCTGTGATACAATCTCTAAAGAGATGATTAAATACATGAAGAGAGAACTCTGACTCAAAGTCTTTAGACTTAGGCTGTCTGATGGCTGGATCCCACAGCATCCCTGCGTGGCAGCACAACAGCATATTGCTTTCTGCTTGCCATACAACCTGAATAAAGGAAACTGAGGGACAAATTTGGCAGCAAATTAGTTTGTATTTAAAGACATTAGTATCCCTACCTGGTGGGAGAAAAATGTTGGAAGAGCAGTTACCAGACAAGCTGTCTGGAGGAAGAATTTGGTTAAAGCTGCCTTGAAGTTGCCGCTGTTCACCTTTTCTGCAGCGCTGCTCCGTGCATCAAAGTACAAAGATTGCTCCTGCAGACACACTCTCTGCGCTGCCTTGTGCCTGGTTCAAAATGAATTCTCAAAATAACACCTGAATATGTTTATCTCAACGCATTATCACTGCAACATTATGGCTAGAAAAGCTGCTCTCCAGAAATGACCTTCCCTTTGTAACCCACAACAGTCTCCCAGTCAGATGGTCTCACTCTCCTGAGAGGCACTGCCCTCTCCTCGGATATCCTTTTCTGATTCCTCCCAGCATTGCAGGGAGAAGCGGCATTTATCAGGATACTCCATGCAAATTCTTCCCGTTCCATTCTCTCTCCCAGGCGTTATCTCAGTAAAAGATCCTTGCCTCTTTTAGATATTTAAAGACTGACATTAGCGATTTGAAGTTAATTAAACAGAAGATTCCAGGCTAAATTCTCTTCTCACAAATAGCAGTGAAACTCTGATATAAGTTCAATCAGCTTCACTGCGTAGTAACACAGGAGCAAGGGCTCGTTTCAGGCCAACAGACTCACTCATGTGTTAAGTGCAAACAGCATTTGGCATTCTGTCAATTAGCTCAGTAGAGTAATGCCATGTGCACACCAGTGATTGAGAATATTTTCATGGAATATTGTGCATATTATCCTGCTCTTTTGGATTACATGTAAATAATAAAATACCAAATAGCAGGTTGCTGAATTGTGATAACCACAGGTTTTAGTGTTCTGTTCTGATTCCAGAAAAATGTACACATTTCTATTTTACATTTATGTGCGTACATGTGCATGGATATGTGTGCATCTCTGCATATTCTAAATGTATGTATAATGTCTCACTACATGAAAGGAAAACTCCAGCTGAGATTTTATCTTCCTGGAGAGTAGAAAATTTGTAGACACAGTTTCTAGCCAGTCCCGGTCCTGGTGCTTTTTGGATTTGTGCAGTAATTGTGCATACTAGAGTTTTATTGCTGTATAGAAAGAATACAAACAGTCTAACTGAAAATGTATGTATTGCATAAGAACACGTGTGTCTTGGAAAGTGGTAAATATTTTGATTTTTCTCTCCAATCTGCATCTTTTTGTTGTAGTTATTGCTAAATGCACAAATGTAAGATAAATTCGCAAATAACAAACCCAAATTCACATCTAGTACAGGATAGTCTATTAATAATGGCATTGGCAATGCATTATGCTGGGAAATACATACAGTGGTTCCTCTGCATGGTTCGTATCTCTACAAAGCCGCGAGGAAAGGTCCCTTCCTCATTGTGCAGGCATAATCAGTCCCTCTTGGAGACGAGAGCGCTCATTCGATCTCCTGTGCTTTATAGCTCTCTGAATGTGATGCAAATAGCGGACCCAATTTTGATTTCACATGCATTAGTTAACTTCTTAGTTTACAACTTATTCACTGGAGCTATTCCTAATTTGTGATGGATCAGGCCTACAGATCAATATTGCAACATGCTTTTTTTTAACGATGCTAGGCCAAATTTCACAAAATTCTGAGCACAGTTGCCTACCATAATAATCAAAGGCTCAGCATCTTGCAGGATCATGCCAAAGTCTACCGTATGCCATTTGGTTGTAAAGAAGATTGTTTGGGATCAAAGAGTCTCCTGCTTTAACTAATGAAACAGATAGGAAGAAAAATGAATGATCACGAGTAATTGCAATTTGCAAAGTAAATTACACCATTAACTATTCCAGAAATCAATAATCGGGCACAAAAAGAAAATCAGTTGAGGGGATGACAGAAGGAAAAAAAAATATCTCTTGGGCATCTTGCCATTCTGGGGATTTTAATTTTGAGTTTTCCACTCCCAGCTATCCATTCTTATTGCCCATCCATCAACCTCCTGATGAATATAAAGGACTCTGGTATGAAACGCCAGAAGATTGCTGGGTTGGTAGAACAATGGAAAGGGAGTCTTTCGGCTTTGGAGGAGGAAGGGTAAATCGCAGATGACAGTTTAGAAACGCTTGTCTCTGCTCTTGCTTTTTTCCCCTAACATCTCTTTTTAATAGCATTGGCAGTCTAATAACCATTTCAAAGGTAACCAAAATCGTACTCATGGGCAAATCACCTGGAAATCTCCTCCTGATTGACTCTAACAACTGACATAATTTTTAATAGAAGTGCAACATGATTTATGCTTTTCCTTATTGGTATGGTTTTAAGCAGGGACAAAGTGGTTGTTTAATCTTACACCCATGTTAGAGGCATTTATCTTCCACTTCTTTGTATTTACTATTTACATCTTCATAAGAATGCCAACACTGTAGCCTTCACTATTAGCAATACCCCTTGATTTAATAGCACCTATGAATATCTTTGTATTTTGGGGTTTATTAATGAACATTGTGAGTTCTTCTGTGTGCTTGCTTATGACAGGTTATCGGCTATGGATTTTGATCAGAAAGGAGTTAAGGGGAGGTCAAGCAGAAAGCCTACAGGAAAAAAGTCATGACCACAGATGTGGTTACATAGGCAATTGAAGAAGCCAAGACTTCTACATCAGAAGAGGGTAATGAGTTAAAATGCCCGTCCTACAGGAAGAGAGAGCTGAGATGTGTAGAAAAAAAGGATGTTTTCAGCAAGTAGAGCTGACCCAGGCTGTGAGCTGGACACTGCTGCAAGCAGACACTATCATGATCTCTGGGGGCACTGGATGTCCAGGGTCCTGTGAAGAAAGCTGGTGGAAGTGCTGTATAAAAACCCCCATTGTTTGAAACCCTGTTCCTGAAATGCAGTGCACTTACTGGCAAATTGAAACTATTTATGGAGGAGGCATTTACTGGTTGGTGCAAGCGTTGCTCGATTGCACCTCCATAGCACCATGGCTTAGTGACCTCACTAGAAACTGTCCGAATCACAGCTCCTCCTGCAAAGGAAAGCGTGGGCCTGCTACTTGGAAGGCACGACAGCTCAGAAAAATGATCTCAGTGGGTGCAGCTTTACCCAGATGCTGTGAAGCTGACACTAGGTACAGCTCTTGCAGTTCTATACCATAACCAGCACAAGAGCAATCAATGCCTGGTCAGGCACCACTGGGGCTAGAGAAAAAATACTACATCACTATCAAAAAAATAGTCCCAAGGTTGACTGTACACTTTCCCACGCATCACTGCAGCTTTGTATTCACCACTTTAGATCATGGGGAGGGACGGAGGAGAAAGACAAAGAGAGAAGCAGGCTTGCAGGCACATGGGAAAGGAGAGGAGAAACCTGTAAGAAAGATCTTTTATGCTTGCCACTAGTGGTTTAATCTTTGGAATAAACAAGGACACTTGCAATTATGAGTATCTATTATGGCTAATTACTGCTATTTATGTTGACATATGCATGTTATCAAGTGTCATATATGATTATTTTATATCCTTAAACTTGGTCAGTTGAATGTGTAATCTTTAGCTCCCTACGTGTTTAAGACTTATTTTATGTACACAGTTATGTTTTGTATCTGTGGTAAGTCACCAGTCAAAACATGATATACTTGACTTGGGTACCAATCTTTCCAGTTTAATTTCTTCCCCCCAAGTAACCAGTCATGTTTGACTGATCTTTCCAGATTAAAAACTAAAAAGGAAGAGATATGTGGAATTTAGTTGCAAATTCTCCTTGTTGAGCCCTGTCACTTTAGTGACAGCCCTCCCTGAATTGCCCCCCCACCCGCATTCAGATTTGAAAAGTGGTTGTAACCCTTTCAAGGCTGGACATGTTTTCTTTGGATCATTTTCCTGTTTGCCTTTGTGTTCAGAGGTTGATCTTCAAAGGGCATTATTAATTGTGATAAAACTTAATCTAGAATATTTGCAATCACCCACACACATAAAGATGGTTTAAATCCCTGAATAGCAGTGAATACCCTGCAGAAGGACCTCCTACATTCCAAAGGACAGGTAAAAGCATCAAAAAATCAGCAAAATAATTTTTTTTCTCTTGTACACCGAAGCTGATTTTCCTTCTATGAGCATTAAAACCTTAATTTTATGAATGAATGCAGTGGGCAACTTGCATCACTATAAACACAGATGATCTTCAGTCATGCTGACCAAAACAAGTTTCTGGGAGAGCTTAGTTAACACTGGCTGTACGAGCTTCTACCAAAACTGGTGCAGGTTGTCATCCTTTCCAGGACCTACTACATGACACATGTGCCAGCCCTGAGACTTTAGCAAACTGGGTGAACGGAACTGCAATAGGATACCAGGATGGTTTGGGATAGCAGCAAAGGTGTCACCACCATGTCACCATGGCACCTTTGAGCTATATACTGATATGAGTATTTTTCCCCCTTTTATGATATATTTTATTTTTTATCATTGAACCCACTTACCTGTTGGAGTGAGTGCATGTTGTTCCTTGACCATACCACTGATATCCAGGTTGAAATGCTAACATTTACATACATAGTTAAACCACTCTTTAGAAAGGTACAGTGTGGCAAAGCCTTAATTTTCAAGTTGAGTGAAATTCAAAACACTTCTCTAACATAATAATAAAAAAGAGTTAAAAGACAAGCAAGTGCAAAACAAATGCAGATAGGAGTGAGCAGCAGCAGTATGGAACTTGGCATAGCATTCGAACACTCCTTTGTTCGGCACATACCTTTTTCCACATTACTCCTGCTCACTGCAGCTGGTAAAGGGTTGCCCTTTCTCACTGAGAATTTTTTCCCTGGGCTAACCCGTTGAATTCAGCACTGCAGGCGTAAGGATCCATTTTGTGCCTGGCAACTGCAGAACATGTTCCCCTGTGTGCCAGTGGATATGTTCTTAATGGTTTCCTCCAGTTTTTCCCTATCTTAGCGCTGAGGCAAGGGCACACACGTAGAATGGACATGCATGTTATGCTGTACATCTTTAAGGCTCTGTATAAACATTAACTAATTAGTCAGTAAGGAAAAGAGCTGCAAGAGGGCTGTTTGAAATGGCAGAAGCTGCAGGGGATACAGCTCAAACACCAACTGTGGGTCTGAATGCATAAAGGCCCAGAAAACAGGGAGGGAAGCAAACAGGCTGAAAGGCTGGAGCAAGCCTGCAAGAGGGCTTTGAAAATACAAAGAAATTTAGCACGTTAAGACTGGCAGCAGCTCATGTAAGTACAATGGTTATACTAAGAATGGACTGTCAATCTCGACTGTTAGCCTTTAGCATGGAGAGGAGATTACATTATAACATAAATGCTACCCAAGCCTTAATTACAGGGAATCAATGCTTTGACACACCACTTCTGGAAAACAAAGGTCCGATGATAAAAAGAGGTTTTTACATTACCTTTAACTTTTCTTCAGACTACTGAGACCTTCAGTGCATAACTTCTGAGCCCTTCAGTTTCCCATTCTTCATTACCTTAGAAAATATATTTTTTCCTTGGGAACTAAGGATAATCTGGTAACTAAAACACTGGTCTGGCATTCAAGGTCCCAGGTTATGTTCCCAGGTAACATACATGCTCCACTGACAACCCAGCGCCCGTACTTGCCCCTTTCTCTCTATTCTGCTTAGTCAGGCTGTGATTTTTTTGGCTTCTTTGGGAGAAAGTCTGCAAGAGTTTAGAGTGAACGAGCATTCTTGGCAATATGCATGAGGATAAAACTGTCTATTAAGAAGGTAAACATGGTTGGTATGGTAGGACTTTGCTTCAAAAATCAGGCTTATCATAGCTGGAGTAAGGAACTAAGAGTGTGGTTGATGCCAGTAAGTCACCCAGCATCACTATGGCTTGACAGATCATGATAAGTTTGTGTCTATTTGAAGGTAAGAGATTTGTTATTTTCCTAATGTGTAACATGGCCATTGCACTGCGGGTTTATGCACATCCCCATGTCACAAAACCTGCCTGGGTTAGAGATGACTAAATACAATGCCTCAAGGGCCCAGCTGAGATGGACCTGTCACTCCTGGCACAACTTTTATTTTTTTCCTGCCTAGATGCAAGAGCAGTGCTGAAAGCTCTTTCCTATGGGGTGAAAAGAGCGATGAGATCCAAACATAATCCTCCAAGTGTGTTCAACTGCCTTCCTGGGTCTTGAGGGGAAGCCCTTAGCTGAGGGAACTGCCTAGCTTCTGTCAGTGCCAGATACAGAATTTTTTCTAAGACAGAGCATTAGAGGAAAGAAAAAAGAAAGGGGGGGGGGG
>NW_009593702.1:59629-59948 GCF_000690535.1 Cariama cristata
GGTGTGGCCAAGCTCTACACACGGGGGACGGACTCACTGCCTTTGAGTCGCCCGGGAAAGAGCAAAAGGAGCTGCTGACATTTCTGCTTAAAAGGAAGAATCAATGAATCTTTGTTTCCCAGTGCCTGCTTGTTTGACCTTATTGTGCTGCGAAATAGAAAAGAAAGAAAAGAGAATGGGTGAGGCGAGAGGGGATTCGTGCTAATAAAATCCAAGACAAGATCAGAGCCCTCTGATCATCACTGGCGATGCTATTATTTCGTTGTTGTCCTATTTGCCGCTGTTGCTCATTTCCAATTCTTGCCTTGCTGTAATAAGT
>NW_009593702.1:59975-61309 GCF_000690535.1 Cariama cristata
CAAATGTCACCCACATATGATTGACGCCCATTGCTCCTGAATACAGAAGTATCATTTAGGAATCAATTCTGTTTATTTAAAGAGCTCTTTGTGTACCTTGTATATCTGTAAGCAGGACAAGTTCCTTAATATTTTCTCAGGAGAAATGCCACTAATATTGCACATTCACCTTCCCACTCAGTCACAGAGGTGCCCACCAGCCCTTGGGGGAGGAGAAACCTTTCACACAAAAAGAAAAAAAAAAAAAAGAAAAAGAAAAAAAAAAAGAAAAAGAAAAAGAAAAAGAAAAAGAAAAAGAAAAAGAAAAAGAAAAAGAAAAAGAAAAAGAAAAAGAAAAAGAAAAAGAAAAAGAAAAAGAAAAAGAAAAAGAAAAAGAAAAAGAAAAAGAAAAAGAAAAAGAAAAAGAAAAAGAAAAAGAAAAAGAAAAAGAAAAAGAGGAAAGAAAAGAAAAAAGAAGAAAAAAAGAAAAGAAAAAGAAAAAAGAAAAGAAAAGAAAAGAAAAGAAAAGAAAAGAAAAGAAAAGAAAAAAATCCAAGACTTAACAAAACGCTTTGTTGCTCTTGAGTTAAGCCAGAGAGACCTTCTTCTCAGGTCCAGGCATCTGTTGATCTGCATACACCCCGCACTTTCCTTTGGCTTCTAAACAAAAGGGAACTCTTTTCTTCGGTGTCAGTTTGCTAGCAAAGCGGTGGCTGGCTTTAACACCGGGAAACACTGCAGCTGGTGACAAGTATGTCAATTTTAATTCACAGAAATAACTGTTTCCTTCTCTGCCTTTACAGTTATAATCGGGGAGGGGGGAAGAGGGAGATCCGAAATTGTGAGATGCTAATCTCTATTATTGTGCGAGGTGGGAGGTATATTTTCTAATAACTTCCACTTGGACAATCGGTGACTGTAAAGCATCCCTACATTTAAAGCGGTATTTCCCAGAAAACATTAACATGGCAGTGTGGCCCCAGGGAAGCGTTAAGCAGGAGGTGGATTGACCTTTTAATTCTCCATCGGTGACCTGAAGGGTACCCAGCGGCATATCTCTTCCTTTTGGTCTGCTCCAGAAAAAGCTGTCATCGCAAGATGCAGCTAGTGAGTGAGGCTCACGATTTCGCTGTTCATCCGTTTGCGGGAGGGGTGGGGGAGGGAGAGGAGAAAAAAAAAAAATATATTTCCCACACTGCCAGAGTAATGCCAAACTCTCTGTGAGTGGGAAGAGCAGAGCAGATGCTGGAATGAGATGCCAAAGCAGCTCCCCTTTCCCCTGCGCTTTTGGGTGCCTATAAATTGCTCCAGCGCGCTCGTCAGCCTCCTCCTCTCCTGGCAGGTGGCACCCGGGC
>NW_009593703.1:0-602 GCF_000690535.1 Cariama cristata
TGCATCCTGACCTTCTCCCAGGAGAGAGGAAGGCTGGTTACCTAAAGCTTGTACTGGGAGCTCCTCTGCCTCTAGAAATCTGACTCAAGTCAGCAGGGAGATGTGAGCAGTGGCATACATTTTGTGTGGAACCCATTAATGGTGGTGTTTAGTGAGCACGGTGATCTGGCATGAAGTCCTGGGCCTCAGTGAGCCAGAGGGATGGGACTGCTGGCCACAAGTGAGCCACACGCCTGCACCGCAGTGTCAGCAAATGCCAAGGCTGAGCTGAGACAGAAGCACCAGCTGGGACCCGGCAGCCTTTGAAATCGGGAGACAGGCAGAGGGGTGGGCACCCCCTGTTAGGGCAGCCACAGGGCGCCACAGATGGCAATTAGCAGTGCTGGGGCTTGTTAACAAGGCACTGACCTGCCTGCATCCTCCCTCCGCATCCCTCAGCTCTGTCCCCGGGCAGAGCAAGGCAGGCACCGCGGGAGCGAGGGCACGGCAGCGATTTACAGCCAGCTGGAAGCTGGGTGCTCCTCCTGGGTGCGATGGGTGAGAAGAGGGAGCCCCGGGCAGGGCAGCCCAGCTGCTTGTGCTATGCAGGATGCAGATGAGGT